>NC_048597.1:143879465-144044465 GCF_003668045.3 Cricetulus griseus
TCGAGACAGGGTTTCTCTGTGGCTTTGGAGGCTATCCCGGAACTAGCTGTTGTAGACCAGGCTTGTCTCCAGATATCCGCCTGCCTCTGTCTCCCAAGTGCTGGGACTCAAGGTGTGCGCCACCACTGTTTGCTTCCTTAAAAAGGTGGGTTTGTTTTGTTTTGTTTTGTTCCATGAGAGAGGTGAGGCATGCCTGTAACCTCAGTACTTAAGATGTTGAGGCTAGAGGACTATTGTGAATTTGAAGGCTGCCTAGGCTACATAGTGAGTTTGAAGTCACATAGTCATACTGTCTCAAAAAATAAGAGAAGAGGGCCTAGAGAGATGGTTCATCCATTAAGAGTAGTGTCTACTCTTCCAGAAGACCCAGGTTCAATAGTAGCTCACAACTGTCTAATTCCATTTCTAGTTCTAGAGGACCTGGCATCTTCGTTCAGACATACATGCAGGCAAAACACCAAGGCATGTAAAAATAAATAAAAAAAAAAATAAGAGAAGAATTCTTTGTGTTATGAGTCCCTTTGGTAGTCTACTAAGACCTATGGACTCCTTCCCAGAATTAGAATTATGCATTTAAATTCCTTTTTGGGTTTTTGTTTTGTTTGTTTGTTTTTTGAGACAGGGTTTCTCTACGTTGTCTTGGCTGCCCTAGAAGTTGCTTTGTAGAGAGGCTGACCTCAAACTCAGAGATCTCTCTGCCTCTGCTGGGATTAAAGGCGTGTGCTACTGCAGCTCAGCTGCATTTAAATTCTTAAAATACTTAGAGTTACAGAAGAAGCCAGTCATGTTTCAGTAATTATTAAGCTGTTAAAACAAATTTAAATGCAAAACTGTGTTTTTAATGATATTGAATGGTAGGACCCAGTAGCAGGTATTTCAAATTTTTTAACTTCCAATGGGGGTGAGTGTAAGTGATTTGGTGATTTGAATTGTTGTCTTCAATACCTGTAACATATAAAATTATTTGATTTCTATTGAATAGCATAGTAATACCAATGTGTGATTTATAATGTTCGATGATAATTGAAGGAAGTGCTAAATTACTTTTTTTTTTTTACTAAGTTTATAGAACCACTGAATCTTTTTCCCTTTATATATGAATTAATTTTATTTTGGCCTAACCCACCCTTTACTTCCTCTTCCAACACCTCCCTGGTCCCTCACCTCAGATGCCCTCCAACTTTGTTTTCACTAAAAATGTATACTTATATGTGTGTGTATGTATCTCACTGAGTTCAGTTTATGTCATCTGCATGCATGAATGTGTGGTATGGGTGTAGGACTGGCTCTACTGTAGCATGGGTAACCTACCCCTCCCTCAAAGAAAACTGACTATCTCCACTGGCTGCCATGACTGCCTGTAGCTTTGCAACTAGAAGTGCCCTTTTGAATCCCTCCCACCCATCGTGCTGGGATAGTGACTAGGTAGATCTTATGCAGGTCTTGTGTAAAGACCCTAACTTTTGAGAGTTCATGAGCACAACTCCCTTTCTTGTCCTAGCAATCTGCGCTACTCTCTGTCTCTTAAAATCTTTCCACCTGCTCTTCCATGAGAATCCCTGAGCCTGTGGGGAGGGAGTGTGAAATAGATGTCTTGTTTGGGAGATGAGAACCACTCCACTTCTAAGGTATCCATGGGCCTATTTTTGCCTCTAGGTGTGTTGAAAATGTAGCAAGTGCAGTGTAGCATTTATAGCCACTAGAGGGCAGTGTGCCCTGGCCAGTCTGATGAGGCTCAGGAACCATGATTCTAGGGAGCTCAGCTGCTACCAGAACAGGTCAGGAAATGTGCTCATTGGAAGCTTTGCTTGACTCCTGGATTTTGCATTTTCTGATGTCAGTTCGAGATGCTGCAGCTCGGCTGCCTAATGGGGAAGGCACTCGAGCAGAGATCTGTGAACTGCTCAAGGACTCTCAGTTTCTTGCTCCAGATGTCACCAGCACTCAGGTGAGTTAGAGAAATAGCCTGTTTTGGCTTCATTTCAGAATATATTTGAGAAAAGCTATCAGGAAATGGAAGTTACACTTTTTTTTTCTTGTACTACTGAGGGTTGAACCCAGGGTCTTACACACATCAGGAGCATACTTTACCACTTGAGGTGTATGTGCATCCCCTAACATAAAATCTTTTTAAAAAAATGAATAAGTCAGGTGTGGTGTTGTAGGTCTAATCCCAGCACCTGGGAGGCAGAGGCAGGTGGATATCTGAGTTTGAGGCCAGCCTGGTCTACAGACTGAGTTCCTGGACATCCAGGGTTACACAGAGAAACTTTGTCTCAACAAACAACATAAAAACAAAACAAAAAAACCCCCAAATGAATAAAAGCTAGCTAGACATGATATCATGTACCCATAATACCAGCTACCTTGGGAGGCTCAGCAGGAGGATTTTGAATTTGACGCCTGGACAGCATAAGATTCCTGCCTCAAAATCACAACCATGGTAAGATAGTTCATTGGGTAAAGTTCAGTGAGATATTCAGTGGGTAAAGAGATGACCTAAGTTCAATACCTGGATATGACGCTGGATGAGGTAACAAATCTTTAATCCCAGCTCTTCTAAAGTAAGGTTGGAGGCAGGCAAGGGAGAGTCACTTCCAGTCTCTGGACTAGCTAGCCTGGAATACTCAGTGTGGCAGAAACTTCGAGAGAGCCTGCCTCCTCAACAAACAGCCCTGAAAGTTGTCTTCTGACCTCTACACATGCACCATGACAAATGTTGGCTGTACTTACACTATGTACATAAGAACAGTAAAATACACCCATTAAAAATACTATGACCATGTGAGTAGAGAAATGGCTTGGTGGTTAAGAACATTGTTCTTCCAGAAGACCCAGGTTTGATTCCCAATATCCACATGGTAATTTACAACTGTCTTTTTTAGTTTATTTTTAATTTTTTATGTGTTTTTATTTATTTAAGAGGGCATTGCACCCTTGGAGCTAGAGTTAACATTGGTTGAGTCACCTAATAGGGGTGTTAAGAACAGTGGTTTTAACTGTTAAGCCATCTCTTCAGCCCTCCAAAATAAAGGAAAGGTTTCTCCAGTTAATTAGTTCACAGTATGCTTACAGTGAAGATGGATTAGTGTCTTGACTGTGCATCATCCCTTTCAAAGTGGAAGGACAGAGCTAGGTTGGGATCCAGTCTGTTATTCTCTGTGACTTTACATCTACTGGTTTTTCCTGGGAGTCCAGATAACCTGTGTTATCTTGGTTGGACTTGTCGTTTTGCTCTGTTCTTAGGTGAACACCGTAGTGAGTGGAGCACTGGATCGATTGCATTATGAAAAAGACCCTTGTGTGAAATATGACATTGGACGAAAGCTGTGGATCTACCTACATCGTGACCGGAGTGAGGAAGAGTTTGGTATGTGAGGCCTTCATTGTGCTGACTAGATGAGGAGCATCTGCCTTTCTGGTCCACATTTATTACTCTGGTAGCATTCAGTTACAATAGGATTATGAAGGCACAATCCAGTCCACCAACAAGGCCTTGCATTGTTTTATTTTGTTTTTGAGACAGGATCTCGCTGTGTAGCCAGGTTGACGTGGAACTTGCTCCTTGGGGAAGCTGTCTTTGAATTTGAAATGATTCTGCCTTTGTCTCCCCAGTTCTGGGCTCATAGTTGTGCATAGTAAAGTCCAGCTTTTTGTTTTGTTTGGTTTACTTTCAGACAGAGTCTAGCCTGTATAACAGGCTGGCCTCTAACTTACTGTTTTCCTGCCTTAGGCTCCTGAGAAGTAGGATTACAATTTTTGCTTGGAGAGTCCTTGTTTTTTAACAAAGACTTTCTCATTTAGCATGCTAAGGTCAAATTTCCTAAACTGTGTAACATCCTTGTTTATAGAACGGATTCATCAAGCTCAAGCAGCAGCAGCTAAAGCCAGAAAAGCGCTTCAACAAAAACCCAAGCCACCATCCAAGGTGGTAAGTGACCTCATGGGGGCATTTACTTTAGAGGTTCTGAGATGGGGCAGACCAGCATAGACACTCAGCTTTTACCTGACCCAGTGAATGTGCCAGGAGCCTTTGTGATGCCTAAGGGAGATCCCTTTTTCTTTTCTAGAAGTCCAGTAATAAGGAGAGCTCCTTGAAGGGCCTTAGTGGCCCTTCTGAGCAAAGCCAGATGAGCCTCAGTGACTCCAGCATGCCACCCACCCCAGTTACACCTGTAACCCCCACCACACCAGCATTGCCCACCACCCCCATCTCTCCTCCTCCTGTGTCAGCAGTGAATAAAAGTGGCTCTACCACTGTCTCCGAGCCAGCTAAGTCAAGTTCAGGGTAAGCATCTGTGTTTCTTTTCTTAGTCTTTCCCTCCAGAGTCTTTTTGTATTCATGTCCCGAGTTTTTGTGGGTTTTTATCTTTCCCCTTGATTTTCCACATAGTGTTCTTCTGGTGTCCTCACCAACAATGCCACAGCTGGGGACGATGCTTTCCCCAACTTCCATCCAGACTCCACCCAGTTCTCAGGCCACTGCTCGGGTTGTGAGCCACTCCAGCTCAGCCGGACTGCCCCAGGTTCGGGTGGTAGCTCAGCCCAGCCTTCCTGCTGTTTCCCAGCAGTCAGTAGGGCCAACACAAACATTACCACAGATGCCAGCAGGACCACAGATCCGTGTACCAGTCACTGCTACACAAACCAAAGTAGTACCCCAGGTAAGTGGATGGTGCATGTCGTTAGGATACAGGGACTATGTAGATCCAGAAGTGGGCGAGTTAGTGACCCAAACAAGTAGAGCTTGAGGAAGATCTGGAAGTTATATATTGTTGGTTTTGATGATGAAGCTCATTGAAATAATTCATTTAATGTTCAAAGCTTCAAGTGTTCAAATCTGGAAAAGCACTTTAGGTACTCTGTTTTGCATGTTGTAAACAAGATCTTCATTCTCATATCAAGGCCTTGTAGAAGTGGAATGTGTGGAATGAAATTTCAAAGCTTGTGCTTCTAAATTTCCATTGTGTCTTAGCCATGCCACTAATCACTTGTTTGGCTCTAGAAAGATTCATATTTTTTTTTTGTCTCATTTTCCTTTCCTATATGTAAAATGGAAGAATCACAGTTGTCTTCAGTATATAGAAGTGAAATTAGAAGTTAAATGAACATTATACAGATATAGGATGTGCAGTGTACATTCCAGGGCATGGTGAGCCTCAGACTGATAGCAAGGGTACTTTCAGAGTGTTTTCTGACGGGAGTTGGTAAGGGCCCTTGGTTGCCTGGCTGGTCCCATTTTGGTGTCTCATTAGTCTCTTGACTTCACATTCTTGAACTAGGCAGTTGTGGCAACTGTTCCAGTCAAGGGGCAAACTGCAGCAGCCTCTGTGCAGCGGCCTGCACCTGGGCAGACAGGGCTTACAGTGAATCTCCCTGCTGCTGTCAGCCCAGTGAGCAAGCCAGCCATGAGTTCTCCTGGGAATTCTGCTCCAAGTGCCTCCACGACAGCTGTCATCCAGAATGTCACAGGACAGAACATCATTAAGCAGGTATGTGAGCCTGACTGAGTGGTACCCTAAAGATAAAGCACACGACTGATGGTGTGGGTTGGCCCTGACAGCCTGGGTGTCTGTGGAGAAGGCTTTGTTGTCTTTGACTCAGGTTTGGAGATTTATCAGGTGAGTTTCCCCCCACCCCAAAGGCAACCTTTATGCTGATCTCTTTTTGTGTGTTTCAATGTTTGGTAGTTGGGGTTTGGATTTATGTCACAGTTTCCGTGTGTTTATGCAGTTAGCTCCCATGGCATATTTTACAGGGCTTTTAGTTTGTCACTTGTAAAGGTGGAATATACATTTGTTCTTTCTTGGCCGTGAATACACAAGTGTGATTTTTGCATTTTAAAAGTTCTGAAGCCAATTGACACCTAGTACTAGAGCAATGCCCCTTGTCTACTTCACCCCACTGTGTGGTTTATAGACATTAGCCAGTCTGTCAGGGCATTGTGGTGTATTGTTACACCATTTTGTAGATGAAGAAACAGAGCCACACAATGACAAAGTAACATTTTTATTCAACAGTTATGTGTTGTGTTTGGTGGGTTTAGGAATGTGTTGAACAGGCTAAACCCCTTTGTGGAGCGCATATGTCATAGGAGTAGCAAACAAATAACTTGATCAGTGTCAGATAATAAGAAACACTGTGGTGACTTGGGTAAAGATGGAAGATGGAACATCATGTGTTACTTTAGCCATGATAATGGGAAGTGGCTTCTCTGAGAAATGACATTTGAAGGAGATAAATGAAGTTGCTGTGCCATGTAGTAGTGACATGGAGATAAAGTCCTATATGTGTAGACCTGTAAATTGAGAGTATTACTCCAGGAATACTTTTGAGGAATGACAGGTAAACCATTTAGTCTGTAGCTTAGTGCACAAGTAGTGCATTTGGAGAGGTTGATAGTGGTTACAGTGCTTTGTGCTTTGATTCTGACTTAAATGTGATGGTGAACCACAGTTAATCCCTAGCTACTTGATATAGTGCACTTTGGGGAATGAGAATGAAAGCAGGGAGACTGTAGAGCAGCAGCAGCAACTGAGGTGAGGGATGGAGAGCGCTTGTTTGCTGTATGGTAGGAAGGGAATGTAGCTTGTGTGGTTTGCTGGTAGCTTGAATGTGAGTCTAAAAGAAGTGTTCTGTGGGCTCTGGATGGAATAGTTAGATAGAGTAGTATAATTTACTGAGTATAATTTACTCCAACAATACAGTTGGAGTGTGGAGAATGTAGGACACAAACTTAGTGTATTCCAGAAGATTGGACAGTAAGCTGTGTGGGGTATGGTATGAAGTATGTATAAGACTCACAGTGTGTAGCTATTGAATAGATGTGACTGGGGCCAGGATGTGAGAATGTCAGGTGAGGAAGCAGAGTGGCACACGCCTTTAATCCCAGCACTTGGGAGGCAGAGGCAGGTGGATCTTTGTGAGTTTGAGGCCAGCCTGGTCTACAGAGCGAGTTCCAGGACAGGCTCCAAAACAATACAGAGAAATTCTGTCTCCGAAAAGAAGAAGAAAAAATTTTGCTTCTGAAGGTGGCATAGAATTTGGACTTGAGTGTTGTGTGCAAGTGAATCATGAAGCAGTCAGATTGATTGGATTTTTGTTTTGTTTTGTTTTTGTTCTTTTGGATAGCCAGTGTCATTTTTTTGCTTTCTATGGTAGTGATCCAGTATAAGACCCATCAAGAGAAAAGTATTGAGTAAACCAAAGGGTCAAGCTATTTATTACATGTTAGGTACTGTGAAGCTGGTAGTGATGAACCTAAGAGTCTGACTCCAGAGCCCCTTCTTGGAGCTAGTGCACCACACTGTAGCTCAAAACAAGTGGGCTAACTGTAAATAGATGGATTTGAGATACTGGAGGTTGGTGTGGGGATGGGGATGATAGGGTATGTGCTGGTAGTACTTGCTGGGTAGGATGGCATTGTGAATAATGTTTTTAGGTTAAAAAAGAAAATTCTTTGCACTGGGTGGTTGTGTGTCACGCCTTTAATTCTAGCATTCAGGAGGGAGAGGCAGGTGGATCTCTCTGAGTTCAAGGCCAGCATGGTCTACAAAGCGAATTCCAGGACAGCTGGGAATACACAGAGAAATCCTGTCTCAAAAAAACAAAACAACCCCAAAAGCCTTTGCTAAGTAAGTTATACACACTCGAACGTGTGTGTGGTGTGTGTGTGTGTGTGTGTGTGTGTGTGTGTGTGTGTGTGTGTGTGTGTGTATTCAATAAAATAATATATCTTGGTTTACTTTAAAATATTCCAGTTATTTTGGGGTAGGGCTGGTAGGCCTTGGATTTTCTTTCTAGCATGTCTCACTCCCAGTTTGTCCTTACTGTTGGTAAATCTCCCAGAACTCCAGCTCAGTCTCTCCCATTCCTTCCTAAAGCCAGGAAAGAATAGATATGATTGACAAAGTACATTTGAAGCTGGGTAAAGGGTATGTGGCTTGTTACAGTCTTTTTTACTTTTGCTTTTAAGTTTACCATTTTTCAGAATAAAAAGTTAGAGATATATGAAGTGTATGCCTATGAGTAGAAGTTTGTCTAATCCATGACACCAGCGTAGCACTGTGAGTCTTTTCATTGGTACTGTATTTCCTCATCCAGGTGTCAATCACTGGGCAGCTTGGTGTGAAGCCCCAAACAGGCAACAGCATTCCACTCACAGCCACTAACTTCCGTATCCAGGGTAAGGATGTACTGCGCCTGCCACCCTCTTCCATCACTACAGATGCCAAGGGCCAGACGGTTTTGAGAATCACTCCGGACATGATGGCCACATTAGCCAAGTCTCAGGTTACCACAGTCAAATTGACTCAGGACCTCTTTGGAACAGGAAGTGGCACTGCAGGCAAAGGCATCTCTGCTACCTTACATGTCACTTCCAACCCAGTCCATGCAACTGACAGCCCTGCCAAGGCCCCTTCAGCCAGTGTTCCTTCATCAGCTCCAGCAGGTACTACCGTGGTCAAAGTAACTCCTGATCTGAAGCCAACAGAAGCCTCCAATTCAGCTTTTCGCTTGATGCCAGCTCTGGGTGTGAGTGTGGCAGATCAGAAGGGAAAGAACACAGTGGCCTCTTCAGAAGCAAAACCTGCTGCCACAATCCGCATTGTGCAGGGTCTGGGAGTGATGCCTCCTAAAGCAGGCCAGACCATTACTGTTGCAGCACATGCAAAGCAAGGAGCCTCTGTTGCTGGTGGGTCCGGAACTGTCCATTCTTCAACGGTTTCCTTGCCCAGTATAAGTGCCACTGTGTCTAAGACTGTGGCTGTGGCCTCTGGGGCAACAAGCACCCCCATCAGCATCGGGACTGGAGCCCCCACTGTGCGACAGGTCCCTGTTAACACTACAGTTGTGTCCACATCCCAATCTGTGAGTAATGGTGATGGTAAAAACTTTAGCCCTCTGCTCAGGAAACTATTTTCTGGGAGGATGTGGGTGTCTTAGTTAGGGTTTCTGTTGCTATGATGAAACACTGTGGCCAAAAGCAAAGGTGGGGAGGAAAGCATTTATTTGGCTTACACTTCCACATTGCTGTTACATTGAAAGAAGCCAGGACAGGAACTCAAAACAGGCCAGGAACCTGGAGGCAGGAGCCGATGCAGAGGTCATGAAGGGGTACTGCTTACTGGCTTGCTCGGCCTGCTTTCTTACAGAACCTAGGACCACCAGCCTGAGATGGCATTGCCCAAAATGGGTTGGGGCTTCCCCCATCAATAACCAACTAAGAAAATATCCTATACCTGGATCTTTGGAGGCATCTTTCTCAATTGAGGTTCACCTTTTCAGATGACCCTAGCTTGTATCAAGTTGTTATAAAACTAGCCAGGACATAGCCCAAGCTGCTTAGAATTTTTGCCCAAGCTGGTCTTGACTCTCATCATCATTTATTGATCTTCCTCTCTCAGTCCATCAAGTGTTGAGATTGCAGGTGTATACTGCCAATGCCAGCCTGGGAAAGTTCTTCAGGTACAGCCCGTCCCTTAGGAGACTGAGAACAAGGAAACTTGTCTGTGGATATCACTCCATTTGACATAGATTTTATATATATACATACATACATACATACATACATATAAAGATATCAGAAGTGCAGGGTAAAATGCAAAATTTTCTTTACCTTCTTCTGTTCTTTCTTACAAGGGCTAATGAATAATGTATTTGTCCTTCCAGCCCTTTTCCTGAGCCCTCTATGTATATACACCTAGTTAAAAATGTCTTGGGGATCATTGAAGGCCATGATCACCTATTGACCACACCCTTTTTAGTGATATAATACATAGAGCTATTCAGGGGTCTGTTTTCACTGCTGCCAGTGCCATAGTATTGCTCTAGTGCAAGCTTTAAGTATTTCTGAAGTGTAGGTAACTGAGGCTCAAAGATACACATATTGAAAGTTTTGACATTAATTGTACTACTGAAAAGACTGTCAGCTACATACTGTTATGTGCATAGAAAATATTTTCTTCAGTTTGGAACTAGGAATGCAGCAATGTAGCTCATAGCAGGCTCGAGCTCTGACTTTTAGCCTCAGTACTGCAGGAGAAAACATTTTCCCTTCTATCCTTTTTTTAAGATTAATTTATTTGTATTATTTTATGTTCATTGGTGTTTTGCTTGCATGTATACCTTTGTGAGGTGTCAAAGCCCTGGAACTGGAGCTGTAGACAGGTGTGAGCTGCCATGTGGTGCTGGGAATTGAACCTGAGTCTTCCGGAAGAGCAACCAGTGCTCTTAACTGCTGAGCCATCTCTCCAGCCCCGTTTCTTTCGATCTTAAGTTATGTTTTTATTCATTTCTTTCTTTCTTTGCTATGTCCCTGGCTGGCATGGAACTTTCTATGCAGACAAGACCACCTGAGCTTTCTGGGTACCAAGCCTGGTTTGGTCTGTCATTTTTGTTTGTTTGTTTTTCAAGACAGGGTTTCACTTTGTATCCCTGGCTATCCTAGAACTCACTCTGTAGGTCAGGCAGGCCTTACTCACAAAGATCTACCTGTCTCTGACTCCCAAGTACTGGGATTAACTATGTGAGCCACTACTGTCTGGTCAGTCTCTCCTCTTAAATGAGTATTTAGTTTTCTCTGATTACTTCTACCAGTGTTTTCTTTAATGGTCTCAAGATTTTGTACCTGTGCCTTCTTTATTCCAGGGTTTAAAAATTAACCTTTATTTTCACATCATTTTAAGTGTAAGAGAAAAATATAGCATGTTAGTCACTTGGAATAGTTTTTCAGAGTATGATATAAAGTTCAGAATGTAGATCACTGAGATCTTTTTCCGTTTTTCAGAAAACATCCATGTGTAGATCCATATAAAGGCACCATCTCCAGTTATCCTGCTGCCTGAGGACATCTTGTAGTGCTCTTTAATGGGCTATAACTAAACTGTATTGAGTCTCCTACTTTGTATCAGAATCCCTACTTCCTGCTCATAGGAAATGCCCATTGTTGCTCCCCCTTCCCTTTTTAAAACATTCAATCAGCCATTCATTATCTTGTATTTTTTTAAAGCAAGTATTTCCACATGGGTGTGACTCAGTGGTAGAGTACCTACCTGTGTAGCATGTAGGTGGTTTTAGGTTTTATCCTCAGTACTGGGTGGGACTGGTAATTTTATTACTAACCAAGCATCAGAAACTAGGCAACCTAAGAATAGGTGCTATACTGACTGTTTCCTTCCTCCAGTGCAGTGAGATGCTTGACCTCTGCATCCTCACATGTACACATTCTTTCCTCGTTTCTTTCCTGGGCCTTACTAACTTTGGAGTTAGAATTTTTTTCACTTGACTAATTTTATTATTAGTATCCCCTAACTAACCTCCTCTCTTACCTCTGGAGAAGCGTGACTTGTTCTTATCAGATTGTCCTGCTGCTCACCCCTGTGAGCCTGCATCCCATTGGGGTGCTGTCCGTTTTTTTCTTTAACTCTAGAGGTTCTCTATCCTTCCTCATCATATAGTTGCTGAGTGTCTAGCACTATACCATGTGATATGGATACCCAGTCAAATAGGATTCACTGATCCAAGAAGCTTATGATCTGGGACTGCCAAGTGAACACACACACTTTGTGGTTTAGGTAATTGGTGTTTGTTTCCATGGTAGATATAAATTATGAAACGTTACATAAGGAAGAAGTGGGCAATTTTAGTTGACTTATTTTTCATAAAATAAGCCAATAAGTTTTCTTTTTATTTTGGTTTTTTGAAACCAAAGGTTTTGAAGATGTCTGTGTCGGACAGCCGCCTGCTTCTGCCTCCTGAGTGCTGGGGTTAATGGCCTTTGTCACCACTGCCTGGCTTAGCTAATATTTTCTAAAGGAAATGTAACTGGTTAAAGAGTTTCCACCGGAGCTTCTATCACATGTTAATGAAAGAAATAATGTAACAACAGTTTAAATTTTCTTCTAAAAGTAGAAGCAGTGGAGTCATTTAATACATCTGTGAGGTCTGTGTCATCCTTACACAGAACCAGTGTAGACTTTGCAATAAAGCAAAGCTGTAGACCAACATCTTTCATGAATCTAGATAGAAAAGTTCATACAAATTCAGCAGTATTTAAAGAATTATACCCAGGAGCTAGAGAGATGGCTCTGTTTACGAGCATTTGTTTTTGCTGAGGACCTAGCATCCATATGGTGGCTCTTAACCATCCAGTACTCACATTTCAGAGGTTTAGTGCCCTCTCTGACTTCCACTAGTATTAGGCACACATATAATGCACATACATACATGTAGGTAAGACACATGCAAAAAATAAAACCATTTTTGAAGAATTATACTCTTCTTAGTCAGATTTTATATTGCTGTGACGAAATACCTATCATAAACTAGGGGAAGATTAATTTAGGGTAACGGTGACAGAGGTCTCTGCCCGTCTTTAGCTCTGTTAACTCTGGGTCAATAGTGAGGCAGAAATAATAATGGTGACAGCATGGCTCAAAGGCTACTCCTAAGAGGAAGTGTCAGTGATGGGGGAGCCAGGGAATCAAGCATAACCTCAAAAGCACACTCCTGGTTACTTCCTTCAGCTAGGCTCACCTCTTAAAAGTCTCTACAATCTTCTGACTTAGTCAGTATATGAGCCTGTGGGGACATTACATATATAAAGTATAACATTGTACTGCTTGTCCCCAAAGGCTCCTAGTTACACACATAACACAAAACACAGTTTCCAGCATTGCTCAAAAGTCTCACTCCGTTAGCTGAGTGTGTTGTGCATTCCTATAATCCTAGCACTAGAGAAGCTGAGGCAGGAAGACTGAATTGAGAGACAGCCTGGGCTATATAGAGAGACCCCGTCTCAAGTCTCATTCCCCCGACTCCCAAGCCCAAAGTCTTTGAGACTTAAGGCAAACTTGGAGCTTGAGCCCCTTGTGACAAACAGGCAGTTGCTGCTCTTTAGGTAGTAGAACAAGTAACATGTAATTTTATGTATAAGCAAGTTCATTGGAGTTACTTGGATTCTGCCTGAAGAAATATTGGAACCCTTGGGGGAATAAGAATTGGATGTGTCTGAAGTGCCCTCTTCTTCTCTGTAGGTACTATCTTTTGCTGTATCTCCTTCTAGCCCACAAATGCTGATTGTTTTCTTTGTAGGGGAAGCTGCCTACAAGGATCACAGTTCCTCTCTCTGTGATTAGCCAACCAATGAAGGGCAAGAGTGTTGTCACAGCCCCCATTATCAAAGGCAACCTTGGAGCCAAGTGAGTGCTGTTTGTGGAAGAGCAAATGTGGTTGTTGTTGCAGAATGTGAAGGTGGTTAGTGCCTGACATTTTCATCAGTAATAATCAATGAATCCCCAGTAATGTTTGCATGCAATGATGAAGACATAAAAGAGCCATTCTGGACCTGGCTTCGGTTGTAGATTGGGGAGGGGACTACAACAGGAGTGATAAAGCAGTAAGAGGGAACAGGGTGTTGGGGTGTGAGGATTGGAGGATGTTGGAGGATCAAAGGACCCTCCCTTTGATATTTGAGCCTGAGCTTAAGACAGTTTGGTGAACGTTGGTTTCCTCTGGCCCTGACTTAAACAGGGATAAAAGGCCAATGCAGTCATTCTGCATTATTTATCATGATGAAGCTCTTTGGGGATGTGGGTGGCCTTTTTATTCCCCTAAGAGACAGGGATCTGACTGGGTTCTGAGGCTGGCTTACACTTGTACTCCCTGTAGTACTTGTTTCCATGTGTCCAACTGTGAGAATTTCTTGCCAGGGACTCACGTTTCCTGGTAGTGCCTGTCTCTTACCTGGCAGAGTATAGAGTTTAGACCACTTTTTATCCACTACTCTGGAGGCTCCTGCCATGGAAAGTATAGACATTTAGAAGGAAGGTAGCCCTGGTATGAGATTCCATTTGAATCCAGAATGTTGAGGTTTTTACTGGGCATCAGGCCTCTTTATTGTCTTCATTCAGTATGTAGCTTCAGTTTGATCCAGAATGATGTGGTCATGCTTTACTTCTGTTTCCCTTTCACAGTCTCAGTGGGCTGGGTCGCAACATCATCCTCACAACCATGCCAGCAGGTACTAAGCTCATTGCTGGCAATAAGCCAGTGAGTTTCCTTACTGCCCAGCAGCTGCAGCAGCTTCAGCAACAAGGTCAGGCTACACAGGTAAGGTCTAATTCAGACTGTTGACCATCTCAGGCTTGTCTGTTTTCTTTGCTTTTCTTAATTGACATGCCTACTTGCAGTTCACTGATCAGACCTCCTCTCTTTGTAATCAGGTGCGAATCCAGACTGTTCCTGCATCCCATCTCCAACAGGGCACAGCTTCTGGCTCCTCCAAAGCAGTCTCCACTGTTGTTGTGACCACTGCTCCATCTCCTAAACAAGCACCTGAACAACAGTGACCGAGAAAGAGAGGCAGCTTTAAGAGGCCTCGTGCATCTCGGTTGATAGAAGGGATCAGGGAGGCTGCTTCGTTTCTCTGAGCTCTCCTGCATGAGGCAGGGTGGTGGAGGGTGTTGGCAACTGTGGCCTAGATTCTGCAGCCACACTCCAGAATGAAGCCCCGATAAGGTTCCATTTTAGGGTTCCAGTGCTGCTTTGTCTAGTTCCAGAGGAGAGAACATCAGAATCATGGAAGGTCACAGTCACACAAGCCACAGTTACCTCCTGAGTGTTGGATGCCCAGGGAGCAGGCCTGTCAGTTGGTGAGCGGGCCAGCAGTGAATAAGCCTCATTCTGTGTGAGGATTTTACTTTTTAGTTTTTGATCCTCTTGGTGATTTGTCCAGATGAGTTTTTGTGTCCAGAAAATTTTGTGTAACTTATTTTTTTAAAGAACTTACTGTGCATCTTTTATCAAATAGAAATCCGGGCTTTAGTGCCCCTAAACCGATCCCTTACTCCTTGGGTCAGGATGAGAGCCTAACAAGACTCTTAACAGGTTGGTGGCTTACTTGATAATGAGAGGTTATGTAGTAGGGATGTGTAGGCCATGAGGCAGCATGGATCCCCTCAAGTGAAACTAGTTTGGTACCACTTACTAAAGGTGGGTGTTGGGACCTTGGTTGTCCCTGTATCTTCACTTGTGGGCATTGTCCTTGGCGAGCCTGTTCACATGGAAGTTCAGAGCTGTTGGACAAGAGAGTAGGGGATGCTGGCCGAGATGCTGCTCTCACACTTGCTTACAGCCCAGAGATTGCACATTCTATTTGCTGTATAACAGCAACTGCAAACCAGACCCTTGGAGCTGGCCACCTGATTGTAACATGGAAGAAATGGTGGAGGTGGGGATAGCATTAGGCACTACTTGGCAATGCTAGCTTCAGGAGAAGTAAGCCTGGGTTTGCAGTTTTTATTCCTGGCCATTTCACACTTGTCAGCCACCACCAGCCACAGACAGCTCAGAAGGATGCTCTTTAAAGTCCTATGTCCTTAGTGCACTGGTCACACCTTACATGTCCTGCTGCGGTGCAGGCAGGAATGGGTGGGAAAGCCTTTCTGTAGGGATAGGGCTTCCCTGTCTCTTTGTGAAAGTATCCAAATTATTAAAAATGTATCTTTGATCTCTGGGCCTTTAATTGTTTTCTTTATGGGAAGCCTGGCTCCCAAACCACAAGTGACAGGATGTGAAGAAATCATACTCTTGATGGGTGCCTAAGGACTGGCATGGGATTGACTGAAATGATTAAAAGTGGGAGGACTATAGTGAGGGAATTAAAAATTACCTGTGTGCTTTATATTTTTGGATATTATATTTCACACAGAGAATGATGTGATAGTTTCTAGACAACAGTAAGAGGAGGTAGGAGATATTCTAAGATATTTACTGTTGGCTAAAACCTTTTCTGGTTTTACTCAGCAAATCCCATAAAAGTAACTTTTGCATTCAATTTCAGATCTGTTCCAAACTTATATACTGAGGCTGCCTAATTGCCCATCTGATTAGTACATGCAGATACTAATAGGTGTATCCAAGAGAGCACAGATTTAAAATACAGGCTTATTTCATGATGCCAGTTTGTGGGGTTGACTCCCCAGGAAGTCTAGTTTTGGTGCTTCCTAGTTTGTTGTTGGAATAATACAGATTAGAGACTACCTACTGGAGTTGCCCACAGCAACAGCACCAGTATTTTAATGTGTGCTTCTTCATATGTAAACCTCAAGAGGTTCCAGGCAGGCAGTGGGCAGCTGTGGCGGATGTTTTGCAGGGAACAGTTCTTGCAATACAGGGGTGTCATTGGTCCTACAAGCTTCTGGTGGACAGATTGGTAAAAATTACTCAGACCATGTATCCAAGACAGGATTTAGTGAAAGGCATTCTGATTGACTTGTACTTTAAGACTTATTTTTATCTACATGTATCTGTGTTTTTGTGTGAATGTATGTCATGTGTGTATGGGGACTGGTGGAAGTCAGAAGTCATCTAGGTGTGGGTGCTGGGAACTGAGCTCTGGTCCTCTGGAAGAGTAGGAGATGACCTCCAGCCCCATGGCTTGTACTTTAACAATGTTTAAGAATGTCCTGCTAGGGATTGTCTTTCAGTGAAGGTATCCCAAAGCACTGGTTAGAGATACAAAAATAAGTTTTAATATTTTATATTTAAGAGATGTATGTCAATTCCCTGAAGAATACTGTTTTTTTGTTCTGCCAATATATAAAAAGTCTCGTGTGCATCATTTTCTATGAAAATAAAACAGGAAATAAGTTCCTTTTCCAACCTGGACCTGAGGAAAGAACAAATTTTGTATTGTTGCTGATGAATGGGTCTTAAATATTTGCTGAATGGGTTGGGTTCCTGCTCATCTGACAAACCAAGGGGACCCTTGAAAAGGGAGCCCAAGAATTCTCTAATACTGTTTTCAAATTATTCTTAGTTCCTCCATGTGAGAAAGACACCAGGCTTTCAAGTCACAGTGTTGATGGGTTTTGCCAGTTTGTAGCTATTTGGCCTTACTCCCACCAACCTCAGGAGGATGTCACATGCTTAAATTACCAAGGGTTGTGAGGATCCACTGAAACGGAGTACATTCCAGCATCCCAGAATGCCGAACAGTGAAAGGCGTTACTCAGTCTTGAAGACCCTTCAACTTCAGTCAGCACAGAAGCCCTTTTTACACAGGAACTAATGTGTATGTTTAGTTTTCCATGCTCTATTGTGAATTTGTATATACTATTTTCTATGTGTGCCTGGTGTATCTTTTTAAAGGACCAACTCCCAGTTTCTCCTCTGTTCCTTACTCTGTTGTTTGTACATAGCCTTTTTTTTTTTTTTTTGATTTATTTTAATTTTATGCCTGTGGGTGTTTTACCTTCAATGTATGTTTGTGTGCCACATAATGTACCTGATGCCCCCTGGAGGTTAGAAGAGAAAAGCAGATCGCTTAGAACTAAGTGTTCTTATTTGTTGAGCCATCTCTCCAGCCCCTGCACTTCTGTTTTTGTTTGTTTGTTTGAGACAGGGTTTCTCTGTGTAGTCCCTGGATGTCCTAGTACTCAATTTGTAGACCAGGCTGTCTTTAACTGCCTGTCTCTGCTTCCCAATTGTTGGGACTAAAGGTGTGCGCCACCACCATCCAACCCAGCCTGCCTCTGTACTTAACAGTTCCATTACACTGCCTAATAATTGTCTGGGGAGTTCTCTCTTACATTATAGTGTCAATTCCTTGATGGATATCTCATTAATCCTTGCAAACATTTCAGTGCTAGGGCAAAGTGGATGTTTAGTAAATACTTGTTGAGGAATGTTGTAAAAAATAAACCCCATAAAACAAAACATGTCCAGAATCAATAGTACAGCATCAAGTCTATATTAAGAATTCAAAATCCTTACCCTTTGGTTTTAGCTATTTTTAAAATTGGATGTCTTTCCTAACCTGATTTTTTTCTTCCTCTGTATCTAGGAGGCACAGACTTGCTATGTAATGTTCCTCAATAGGATAATGTTAAGGAGTCAGACTGGAGTTTCAGCTCTCAGCTGAGCTATGAACTAGCTACTCGATTTAAGAAAACTATCTTTCACCTAATTTTATCTCTAATCAAGGCCCAAATGCAGTACTCTGGTATGACTTATTGGAGAATGTTTAAAAAGTTAATGCTTAAAATACCAAAGCTTGTGAGTTTTGTTATTTAAAAGACAGATTAGGATTTTGGCTCTAATTAAAGGCACTACACTGTCATCTACTAAGTCCCAATACATTTCTGAGAAGAAAGTACCTTCAAGATTGAGAGAAGAGGGGCAAGTTATCAGAAGCAGCAGCATTTGGAGTCCTCTCACAGATTACTTCATTCCCATGGTCCCTTCCTGTGTTTGAGTCTTACAGAAATTTCTCTACAAGAATAGGCTTGCTACCAAAAGGTGTTCATTTTTCTGTATGAATGGTATTACTCTAATATAGATTTTGTAAGTTAAATTATGCTTGCATATCCAAATAGCATGATACATAAAAACACCTGAGCTCTAATTTCCTGTATTTGAGCCTCTAGCTTTCTATTAGATGAGGAGTGCAAATATGGAGCCCTAAGAGCACACTAAGGCAAGCCTTAAAGTAGAGGGGACAAACTACATTCATTCTAGTTATTGTTCACAAAGGATGTGAGGTCTGAACTTCCCCAAGGCTTGATATCATTCCTCATCTGAGCCACTCAAAAGGGCTGACTGGTAAGTGTGATCAGACTTCAGCTTCTGAATCCCGATGATTTCTCCTTCTGCATGCCTCTTCACCCGAGTCAGGAAGCTGTAGCAGACATAAGAACCATTAAATTAGCCACTAAATTCTGCTCACTAACTCTGTGATGTCAAACAATAGCAGGGCCTTGGATGTCTATTAAACATGGTGAGAGCATGTCTACACATCTGACTTCTCAGTAGACAAAAAGACTCAGTGGTCACTAGATTTAGACCTCTTGCCATCTAGATATTTTACTGTCCAGAAAGTAGAACTGGAGCAAACTTTTTTTTTTTTTTTTTTTTTTTTTTTTTGGCAGGGGTGGTCCTCTGGGATGAAGTATATCTCCTTTGAGTCAAGGGAAATAAGACGGGGGTCAGGGGGAGGCAGGGGCAGTTTCCAAAGCAATAGGCCTCCATAATAACACCAAATTTCAGTTTTGTTTGCCATTAGTAGTTGGTCAAATTACTCAGCCTTTTGAAGCCTTGTTTCCCCATTTGTTAAAAACAAAACATTGTAATGAGGGTTAAAGGCATGAACATATGCGTGGGACAGGAAGTGCAGGGAGTCAATAGTTCTTACAGTCTATATTATGTTAAAAGGTAATTAGAAAGCACTCTTGGATATTTTTTGATGTCTGTATATTTAGGAAGTAAATAAAGCAAAACAAGTCTGGAAGTGGGCGATGGGTCCACCAAACCAGTGACAGTAGGGACTTCAATTCAGACAGATTTCTGGTTTGAGGATTTCCCTATTTTTGCACCAGCTTAAAATCTGTTCAAACTGTACTGGAAACCTAGGTTTAACATGACCCAGTCAAGCAGTTTTGATGTAGCAGGGTGGTAACTGCCCCTACAAATGAAGAAAGACATGTGCAGAGTTTAGCATGAAGTTGGCAGTAAACATACATACCAGTAAACAAGAGAGTAATTGATGCCTGTGATGAAAAGGGCAACCAAATAGTGCCAGCAGAAGCACATGGTGATAAACATGACATTGTCCATGTCTTTCTGGTCCCATTCTGGTGTTCCAAATGGGGGGAACAGGACAAATCCAATCTGGAGGAGTAGAGGAGAAAGTTTCTGGTTGGTTGTCTGAGGAGCAATCCAGTCAGCTCCATGGCCTGCCCAGTGGCTTATGCTTTACACTATCTCATAGTTCCTGCATGAATTACACCAAAAGCCCTATTCACACAGGAAAGTTTGACTGTCATATAGGATGATTTAAAAATAGCTAAACTTTAGGGTTTGCATTTTATATGAGTACTTTAGTAAATACAGAGTACCAGCCCAGTGTACCAGCAAGCTAGTAGTGGAGATAAGTTGCATAGGTCAAAGTGTGGTGTGGAGATAAAAAGGTCATCTAGGCTAGCCACCATACTCACCCCCATACCCCTGCTATATCTGCTGTATTTTCAGGCAACAAGTCACTTGGGGATTTTTCTTGGACATTTCCAAGGGGGCTTCTCAACCCAGACCGTATGAGGAGCTTGAGTGTGGATGATCACCTGCCAGAACCAGGTCCCCTGAAGAATAAGGAGACTTGTTCGGAAAAGCTCCAGCACTATATTATCCCGAAAGATCACCTCCATGAAGATACTGACACTCGCTCCAAACAAACCAAACAGCAGAAGTGAGTGGATGTGCTGGTCCAGTGGAGGTCGGTTGTGAACGTGGAAATAGAAGAGAAAACCTGGTGTAAACCAATGACAGCCATCAGAAACTTGCTTGTTTCTACTTAAGAAGATCCATTCTGGACTTTCCCAATTACTGGAAATTTTTTTCCCCTATGCTTGTCTGAAATCAAGATTCCTCAGCATTCAGGAAGCCAGTTTACATGACATCACTGGCAGCAAGCACATGTAGACTGTTCATTTTGTGGGTCTGTTGAGAATATAAAAGAATATGTCTGTAGAGTCTGATAAGCAGTACAGAGTGGGTGTAGTAGGTCAGCTATGGTACTGATTTGTAAGAAGTTGGATGAGTGAACACACGTGCACATATATATGTCTTGAGAATTGATTTTCTGAGGAAGGGCATATATGTTGATATTTTTTATCTTTTAAATTTTGATCTCATAAATTCAACTTGTCTGTTTTTTTTTTTTTTTTTCATTTTCTCCATGGAAGTTACCTTCATTGAATACTGCCATAGCCAAAACCAGTCTGTCTACCCCCAGGGGCACAATGTTGAAGTAAAGGTAGGTGAGCATGTCGATGATTCCTGAGATACCAAAGAACAGGTACATGGTGCTGTGCTGCCAATTCATTAGCTTTGTCCATTGATTTTCATGGTAGAGGTGGAGGTGAGGCCCATCTGGAACAAACTGCTCTGCCAGGATCCCTGCCAGGGAGTAAAAGTAAAAACAGGTGGGAAAGGTGTCAACAAGACAAACATGAGAGAGCAAAAATTGCCTGAAGATGTCCAGATACGGGTGACAGTGGCCAGCAGGTCAGCAGACTTTGAAAACTACTGTAATAAATTTTCTGAGAAGCCTATGGAAACACCTGACCCTGATTCTCCTTCAGGGTTTGAGGATGGGCAGAAGCAATGATAGAAATAGAACATATTGGTCTCTGGGGACTCTGCTCCCCAGCAGAGATAGAACAGAACATTTCCCCTTAGATGACAGTGTGTCTGAGACACTGATTTTTTGTTGTGGAATATTACTTTAACTAGGCAAAGATGTATTTTGTTTGTGCTGCATTTGTTTAACTATGTGAAGATGTGTTGCTGTTTTACCTTGCCTGCCTAGGGCACCTGATTGGTCTAATAAAAAGCTGAACACCCAATAGCTGGGCAGGATAGGGATAGGTGGGACTGGATGGGCAGAGAGAATAAGTAGAAGGAGAAATCTAGGCTTGAGAAGGGAGATGAGAATGAAGGAGAAAGAGAAGGAGACATGGGGGGCTAGCTAGGCAGCCTCTAACCAGCAGACATACAGAATGAAAGAAAGGTAAAGAGCCCCAAGGCAAAATGAAGATGAAGAGAAACTGGTTAAATTAAATAAAATGAGCTGGTGGGACAAGCATAAGATAAGACCTAGCATTCATAATTAATAATAAGTCTCCATGTCATGATTTGGGAGCTGGTTGGTGGCCCAAAAGAAAGCCTGGTACAATCTTTGGACTATCAGAGATCCAAGAGAGAACGAGGACACTGATGACGGATGTGCAGGCCTGAGAGAGGAAAGCAGCTCCTGGCTATGTGTTGGGGCTGCCGTAGAGTGGGTATCCTTCCTTAGCATAGCCTTGTGTTTAAAACATTGAACAACGTGAGGCCTCACAGTTTCTAGCCATGGTACCTAAAGAGAGACAACAGTGAGGCCAGCTTGATGAAGCTGTGCTTTTGGAGTAGCTCACTGTCTTGCCACTTTCTCTTTTTGCTTTGTTTAATTTTTGCTTTTTGAGAATCTCACTGTTAGGCACAGGCTGGCCCTAAATTCCCCATTTTGCTGACTTTCAAGTGCCGGGATTACAGTCTTTACTACTCATGGCTTTGGTCCCTTCTACTTTTTTTCACCTTTAAAAGGCAGATTTGCCTTTGTGCTTGGTATCTAAAATACTTTGGGGGAACCCTGAAAGTCATTCAAATTTGTATTCACCTATAAGGAATCAGAAAGTTTGTGAAATGATCCAAGAAAAGTGCCACTGATAATAAAATGGACACCCTGTGAAATGGGAGACTATGGATGTGTGCTTCCTACCATTTCCCAGTACTCAGAACAGAGTTGCTAGTATCTGGTAGGAGCACTGAATCAATGTCACTTGCCAACCAGGATGGCAAGTAAAATTTAGCTTTTTTTTTTCTTTTGGTTTTTCAAGACAGGATTTTTCTGTGTAACAGCATTGGCTGTCGTGGAACTCACTCCATAAGACCAGGCTGGCCTCAAACTCACAGAAATCCAAATTCCTTGGCCTCCTGACTGCTGGGAGCTTTTTTTTTTTTTTTTTTTTTTTTTTTTTTATGAAAAGGTTGCTTTGATGCTTTCCTTTATTAAGACATGAATGGTCTTTTTACTCATTAGCTCCACAAAGAGCTGTTGATGCCTGCAAGAAGTCTTAGTTAGACCTGGCTGGTATTTGTAAGTTTTTCTTGCAGGAGGGGGTTAGTGTCACGGTTTCATGCCCAGATGATGGTAGGTCAAGGACAAGTGGCAGAGGCAACCTGAAAATAAGCTCCCTCAGTGGCCTTAGCAGGTGTAGCTCCAGGAGGATCACTTGTTACTATTGTCACTACCAGTCCCTGAATTGCTGCTGCAGTGGGGGATTTGGTAAGAAAGAGGCAGGGTTAAAATCCCTTCAACCTTTCCGTTGCCTGCCTTGTTGGCCTCCCTGTGGGTACCCCTCTTGGCAAATGCTTGCTATTTGTGGATGGAAAATTTGCCAATGAGGTGGTTGTTAACCACTGTGAAATCTAGAAAGAGACTGTTTGGGGAAAGATTATTTATTTTAAACTAAATCCTATTAGTGCTTTCCTTCGCTTTAAAAAATCACCACCCCCTCCATTTTTATTTGTTTTTTTCTGATTTTTACATAGTATTTGTTCTTCTCCTGCAACTTCTGTAGGGCAAAAACTGTGGCTTATTTGGTAGTTTTTCATAGTGTATATAATGTAAGGGCCTATTGGCTATTGATATAAAGCTTTGTACACAAGGGTAGTAAAATAAAACAGACTAGCATTCACCTAAGATCTTGCCCTGTTATCCCTGCTCATAAGACATCTATTTCATAGGATCCAGGAAATAGGTTGAAGGTTCTGGGTGTGAGAGGAGACATGGTAGACAAAATTCTGTTCTTACCAACGACTGCAAACAAAGTCTTGATTGCACCTTCAATCATCTCAATACGTTGCTGCTGCTGGCTCAGTCTGTTCTTCTTCAAGCCCTTTTGATGAAAGTACTTCAGTGGATACTTCACTGACCACCATAGTCCAAATATCAGAAAGAAACTCCCTGGGAGAGCATGGCCCTTGAAGTTTGCCATCAGTGTTTTAGGATACCTGAAAGATGGATAAAACTATTAGGTAACGGAGTGATGAAGATATAAATACATATAGACACACAAAGCCCTGTGTGTGATGGGGGAGCAGGTATGTGTATAAGTAGGTATATGTGTAGAGGCTAGAGGGCAACCTCAGGTATTGCTTCTTAGGAGTACCAACCACCTCACTCTAAGACAGGGCCTCTCATTGGCCTGGAACCCACTATGCTAGCCAGGCCAGCCAATGAGCTCTGTAGATCTGCCTGTGTACCTGCACTGTGATCACAGGGATACACCAATATGCCCAGCTGTTTTACACAAATGAAAAGTCTTTCCACTCTGTATGTAGTTTGAGCCCATCATGATGGTACATTGCATGTCTATAATCCTAGCACTTGAGAAGTGGAAGCCAGAGGATTAGGAGTTCAAGATTATCCTCACCTTCCTAGTGAATGAAAGGCCAGCCTTGGTACATGAGATCCTGCCTCAAAAAAAAAAAAAAAAAAATCCCCTTCATATTTTGGCAAGAAGCAAAATTGATTTCAAATTATGAGCCACACCAACAAGGATCAACTCTTTATGTGAAAATCTTTTAAATCACCATAATATTACTGTATGTCAGGTAACTTGGGGATGGAGAGAAAACCACTGGCCCAGAGGCTGTGTTTGAAAAATGGTGTGGGATGGCGGCTGGGTGTTGGTAGCACACGCCTTTAATCCCAGCACTCGGGAGGCAGAGGCAGGTGGATCTCTGTTCGAGGTCAGCCTGGTCTCCAAAGTGCCACGATAGGCTCCAAAGCTACACAGAGAAACCCTGTCTCCAAAAAAACAAAACAAAATAAAACGTGTGGGAGAAATGGAGGACAGGTAAGTATTGAGTTTAGTGTAAAAATACCTTTATAGACATAGATGTGAAGGAGACAATTAGAGAAAAGGAAGTTTACTCCATAAGCATTTTTAATGTCAAAAAGATGGAAAGGGAGCAGGTGAGATGGCTCAGCAAGTTAGGGTACATGGACTGAGCCCATGACCAGTGCCCAATCCTGGTGGAAGAAAACCCACTCCTACAAGTTGCCCTGTCACCTCCAAATGCACACACCATGGCACACATCCATGAAAAACACCCAAGTGTAATTTAAAAACAACAACAAAAAAATGTAAGAGCTGGAAAGGTAACAAATCAGGAAACTGGCATCTATACAATGAATGCCAGTTACATTATAAAGCCCTTACACATTTTCTAACTTATTTTTTAAGTTTAATGTAATTTATTTTGTGTGTGTATGAGTGTTTTGCTTGCGTGCATGTTTAAGAGAAAATCTGATTCTCTGGAACTGGAGTCATGTGAGCTGCCATGTGGGTGTTGGAAATCAAACCTTGGAAGAGCAATCAGCACTCTTAATTGTTGAGCCATTTCTCCAGCCCCTTAACAAATTAGTAAGGAAGACCAACAAAAGATATAATTTACAACATATACAAGCTGGTGGTTAACCCAGAGATGTGCAAGTGCAAGCACAATGCCACGTCTGCACAACTGGGAAGATTTGTTATTAAAACTCAGACACGGTGTACTTTTATTCCATTTATCAAAATGACGAATGTTAGCTTAGATTTATTCTCAAGTGTTATTTTTTTCCTAGGAACTTGGTGGTGAGTGAAAGAACAGGGAGGGTGGGAGAAAGAGTCTTGACACAAGCATGCAGACTCACTATTCATGTTCATGATACATAATGAACAAACAATTCTTGACGGCTTAAATTCTGCTCTAATCTTTTCTCTCCATATTACCATTGTCTCTGTGACTGTCAGGGGCTGACAGGGACATTCCTCTACCTGGTCTTTTAACCAGGACAAAGGAAATTTCTCCATGTCTCATACAGACCCTTCTTGAATTTCTTTGTTTCCTCACCTTTAATGAAGTAGATTGTTTAGCCATTGCTGGCGCTGTCATTTTGTTCTTAAGATGGGAGCTGCCAGGTGGTGGTGGTGGTGGCAGACACCTTTTAATCCCTGCACTCAGGAGGCAGAGGCAGGTGGATGTCTGAGTTCAAGACCAGTCTGGTCTACAGAGTGAGTTCTAGGACAGCCAGAGCTCCACAGAGGAACCCTGTCTGGGGGTGGGGGTGGGGGTGGAGCTAAGACACACACCTGACTCATGCCCTGGACTATATACTGCCAGGCATGGTGACTGGAGTGGTGGGGTGGGGGCTGATGACTCAGGCATGGGGCCTCTTCCCATCTGGTTTCTTGTTGCTGGACTTCTTGGTTTGTTTTTAAATTGATTTTCTGATTTCTTCCTTCCTTCTTTTCTTTCTTTCTCTCTCTCTCTCTCTCTCTCTCTCTCTTTCTTTTTTTTTTTTTTTTTTTTTTCGAGACAGGGTTTCTCTGTGTAGCTTTGGAGCCTATCCTGGCACTGCTCTGGAGACCAGGCTGGCCTCGAACTCACAGAGATCCGCCTGCCTCTGCCTCCTGAGTGCTGGGATTAAAGGCGTGCGCCACCAATGCCCAGCGATTTTCTGATTTCTTTATCAGTCTATTCTACTGTAGCTTACCATGCTTCCTTAAAGCAGTTATTTGGAATTATGTTCTGGTAATTGATAACTCTCCATTTCTCTGGAATGACTTTTGTGTGTTATGTTTCTTCGTCATCTTAAGTTTTCTCTTGCTTCCCTACATTTGAAGAAGCAGTCACCCATTCTAGGCTTCATTGACTGTCTTTGGGAAATGTTTGCCTTCACCAGGCAGTCTAGCTTCCTCTCATTCATTCATTCATTCATTCATTCATTCATTCATTCATTCCTATTCTCTCTCCCATACCTCCCTATCTACTCTCCTCCTTTTCTGTGCATGATGTATTTACATGGGTATACAAAGGCCAGAGGTCCTACTCTCTCTCTGTCTCTACTTCCCTCCCTCCATCCCTTCCTCCCTTCTTCTCTCTCTCCTCTCTCTTCCCTCTCCTTTCTCTCAGTAGGGCTGGGGCATCTTGCAAAATAGGTAGATCATCTTAGGGGCAACCTTTACCAGCTCAAAAATTCATCTCACATTAGCAGTGAGGACTCAGACTTAGGCGTTACCCCACACTGGTATCTTCCCTACTCATAAGTTTAAGGTACCCTTTTCTGGCTTTTTGAGACACAGTCTGTCTTCGAACCTGGAATTCACAACTTGGGTTAGGCTGGCTGGCCAGCAAGCACCCAGGATCTACCTGTTTCAATCTCCAGTGCTAGGGTTGCAGACAGATGTCCCATGCTGGATTTTATGTGGTTGCTGCAGCTCATACTCAAGGTGCGCATGTCTGCATGGCAAGCACTTAGCAACTGAGCCATACCCCTAGCTCCTGGATGATTTCTTTCTACCCTGAAAAGTCAGGCAAGGCACTAGGGGCTCCCTTTGTTTTTTTTTTTTTGTTCCCTGATGTGCTAACATTTGTGTATCTTCATCTAATCTTGTAGAGTGATTCTGAACCTATACCAAAGCACAACAAAAAATTTTAAATTAATTAAAACATGAGGGTTTTAAATTTTTTCTCTTATACAATATATCCCAACCCACAGCTTCCCTCCACTCCTCCCAGCTCCCCCTCCCCTACCCTCCCCCAGATCTATCAACCCATCTCCTCCCCAAAAAGATCAGGCCTCCCAGGGACATCAACCAAACATGGCATAGTATACAATAAGACCAAGCACAAACCCTCCCATCAAGGATGGGCAAGGGAGTCCAGTAGGAGGAAAGGGGCCCCAAGAGTATGCAAAAGAGTCAGAGACAACCCCCACTCCCACTGTTAGTAGTACCACAAAACACCAAGTCAACAACCATAAATATATGCAGAGGACCTAGCATAAACCTATGCAGACTCCAAGATTGCCTCTTTGGTCTCTGTGAGTGAGTACCTATGAGCCCTGCAGTTGATTTCACAGGCATGCTCTCCCAGTGTTCTCAACCCCTCTGTTTCCCACAACTCCTGCCTCTTCCAAGTGCTCTACCACTGAACTAAATCTTCCAACACCTTCCCCCTTTAGAAAAAAATATTATTCCATTGTCTTTTGTGGGAAGTGGAGGAAGCCCTGAGTGAATGCATATTGTTTATATGAGCAAGGCCTTGTCAAGGACCCTAGTGCCTTGGATGCATGGGAATGGCCTTCCCCTGCTCTGTGTGTGGATGCTGACTACAGAAAATGTGGTTCACAGCTTCCTCCTCCCAGATGTTTACAGCCTTATATTGTTCCCCTACAGAGACCTAGTTAAACCCACTTCCTTGTTCAGCTGTGTACAATAACCCTACTCCTCTTCCATTCAGATGTGTAAAACAAATGAGCTGAGTCTTCTGGCTACTCTTGGTACAATTCCATCAGAGCACATGGCCCACAAGGTCCAAGCTTTTCTGTGTAGGTGTCATTTCTTCATTTCCCATCGCCCCGGTTAGATCAGTCTCTAAGGCTGTGCAAGGCCATGGCACTTTTGGTGTTACTGGTGTTACTTTCTGATTTAAAAAAGCCAATCATAAATCATAGTTCCTCTAAATGAGTCCTGCTGCTTCTCAAAATTTCCTTGTTGACAGTATCTTTCAGCCATGCCACTGACGACGACATATTTGTGTGAGAAGATCTCTGTATATTTTGGGTTTGTTTTGAAGTGGGGTCTTGTGTAGGACAAGCTGGTCTTGAACTTAACATCTGTTCTCTGTATGCTGGTGTCACCACAGATGCTCATCACTATGCCTGGTTCTTGGTGTTTCTCTCTTTAAAAGTTCATGTTAGTTGAGCTTCTTGGGTCTATAATGTAAAGTTCTTCATAAAATTTGGAAGGTATTTCAGTTAATATTTCTTTCTTCATTCTTCCCCCTTTCTACTTTTGGAGCTCATGATATATATGGGGGGAAATTTAATATTTTCTGATATTGCTGGCTCTGTTATTTGTTCCATTCTTTTTTACCCCATCCTTAAATTAGATTGCTTTTTATTAATTTTCCAGTTACTTGATTCTTTGTTCCCTTCTTTCCCATCTACCCCATTTTCCCCTTTCCGTCATTTTTCCCTCTCCTCCATCTTTTTTTCCATTCCCTCCCATCACAACCCCGAAACTTTGAGACAGGTCTCACTTTATAGCCCAGGCTTCTTTTGAATTTATCATCCTCCTGCCTCAGCTTACAAAAGGATCACAGTTGTGCATTACCATAATGCCATGCTCTAATGAGTTCTTAACTTTGGTAATTGTACTTTTCTTTTTTTTTTAATTGTACTTTTCAATGTTAGAATTTCCACTCTTTTTATAGTTTGCATTTCTCTATTTAGGTGTCCTACTTATTGAGTCATTTTCATTATATTGTCTTTTAATCCTTTAAACAGTTTCAACTCTCTGAACATATTTAAAATAGCAGCATTGAAGTCTTTATTAAATATAGTATTCAAGCCCTTTAGTATTTGTTCAAACTTCCTTCGTCTTTGATCTTTGGAGTAGTTCACAATTTACTGTTTCTATGTCCATTTTAATTGTAACAACTCTTGACTGTAACTCTAGTGATTTGCCTGAATTATGGAATCTGTCTCCTGCATGATGTATAGATTCCATCTTAATGTTTACCTATAATTCTTGTTCTTTAATTCATTAGCCTGATTTCATAAAGGTTACATCTTTATTTTCTAAAAAGATATATTTATTAATTCGTTTTATGTATATGAGTGTTTGCATGTTTGCCTGCATGGCAGAAGGGAGCATCAGAGAGAGGGCACCAGATCTCATTATAGGTGGTTGTGAGCCACCATGGGGTTTCTAGGAATTGAACTTAGGACCTCTGGAAGAGAACCCAGTGCTCTTAATCACTGAGCCATCTCTCCAGCTCCATAATGAGGCTTCAAGAATCTTTTTGTTTGTTTGCTTTTTTTGAGACAGGGTTTCTCTATGTAGCCCTGGCTATCGTGAATACTTTCTATAAACCAGGCTGGCCTCGAACTCAAAGATTCACCTGCCTCTGCCTCCTAAGTGCTGAGATAAAGGTATGGGCTACCACTGCCCAGCTCATCTTTATTTTCATAGCAAATTTAGTCAGCCAATTATTTGGTGAGGTTTGCTTCATTACCTTAATTCTGCACTCATTTGTATATGGGTTGGAGAAAGCCAGCTTTCCTGTCTTCCTAGACCTTCACTTGTTGCTGGAATTTCTCATCTCCTCAGCATAGAGGATGTGTAGAGAGATTTTCTCAATCATTCTATGTAACTTTATTGCAAAATTCTCCTTGCTAAATTCCTTGTTACTCTGGTACTCACCATGAGTGGGATTGCAATGACGGGCTAGCAAAGCTGTTTTTTTGTTTTTTTTCTAATTTCTCATTCTTGAGTATTCATTCCATGTTTATTTCTCATGCTCTGTAAAGCCAAGAAATTTTCAGCCCCTCAACCATCACTTGGAATTTAGTCTTTGTGTGCCAGCATTTTCATGGTCAGCTGATCTTACTTAAAAGTCATCGACTGAGCAAGTGATAAGCGTCTATGGGCATAAATGTTCTTACCTGAAGACAGACACTTTTGAAGAGTAAATTCTCAATTTGTTGCTTGTAATTGGTTAGTTTCCAATTCTATGAAGTGTTGGTTTTGACAGATTTGTCTGGTTTTATATGTTATTGTTTTCCCCTCTGTTTTGTGGAAAGAAATTAGCTACCGTATCTTCATTCTGATACAACTGCAAAGCCGCCTTTCACTCTTTTGCTTAATGGTTAACTCAGATTCTTGTTAAGATCAAGCCTGTAATATTCCATTTTTATTGGCTTTAAAGGTGCAGGAAAACCAGCTTTGCTGAGGTTTGTAGGTGAACTGGCTTCTCCTTCTCCCTGACCTTCCTCATTTTTTTTTCCTGAATAGATTATGTGAACTCTGAGTCCTTATCTGCATCTGTGTACTTGGTACCAGTTTGCCAGGCACTGCCCTTGCGTTTCAATTGGTCTAAAGTTCACACTGGTCCAAGGCAGGCCTGCATGGAAGTCTGAGCACCTTGAACTGATTGGGGGTAGAGATGGAGTGGGGAAGACTTCTTCCATTCACAGGTTAATGGATTACCTCATTGGGTGAGCTACAAATGGGAGAGTTTATAGAGAGTCGATTTTAGTAAAGAAGAAACCAGGCAGTGACTAACCTAACTAGAAAGAAGTAGATTTCTAATAATTTGAATAATTGAATAGGTTAAGGCCTGAGTGATCTTTGGTCCAGCTGAGGTATCCTTCTACTATCCTGTTACCCTCTAAAATAAGGGGAAATGGCAGCTTCATTAAGCAAAATGACTCCTTTGATTAGTAAATTTTGCTTTTTTTCTCAATATTATATGTACACTATTTCAAATAAGTACCAAATAATAAAGCAAGTACTTCAGCTATGTACTTGATGATATATACAGGAAGAGTGGCTATTGCACAACAGAACTTTCCCAATAGAATAAAAGATCCACCAATAGGGAAACAAACACAAGAAGATGCTTTCACAAAGGGACATACCCAACTTTCTTATTTCAATATAGGTACCAGCCTTTTATAATCATGTACCATATGGCAGGATCAGGAAGAGATGCATATTTTCAAGGGTGGCAGCAGTGAGAACTTGCCCAATGGTTTAGGCAGCAGTTTCTTTCTGTTTCATTATCTAGGGAGTACATCACAGCTGGAGTGGTGGGGGGTGGCCTGATTTTCCTGTACTCCTTTTTACTCTTTTCCCAATTTATAATCCTGAACTTCATGGATGAAAAGGTAGAAGAAAGAGAGAAAAAGGATTCTCTGATGGGTTTTGGCTTTGCATTGGTCCAGTATTTCCTCACTGTGCCCCAGCTTCCCTGTTTTGGAGTGGTAATGTATATTATGTGCCATTGTATGTAATTTCCTTTTGGATTTTACATGGAATCACAGTTGAGAGATTACCTTGAGTCTCAGAAGAGACTTTGTACTTTCAGACAATGCTGAGACTGTGAAAGACTGGGGACTTTTGAAGTTGAGCTAAATGCATTGTGCATTATGATATGGCCGTAAGACTACCAAGGTCTAGGAGTGGAATGTGGAGGTTTGAATGAGAAATACCCTCCATCAGCTCTGATATTTGGGCACTTGGTCCCTATTTGTCCCTGGTTGGTAGTTCTACTTGGGGGAGGTTTGGGAGGTATAGCCTTGCTGTAGGAAATATGTCTCTGGAGGCAGGCTTTGAGAGTTTATAGCATCACCCACTTAATTCTAGTTTGCTTTCTGCCTCATGTTTGTGGCTGAAGCTCTGATCTCTCAGCCCCCCTGCTTTGACTGCTTGCTCTCCTCTGTCTCCCACCATTATGAACTCTCCCTCTGGAACCATAAGCCCAAGTAAACTCTTGTCTTATAAATTGTTTCTGGTCATGGTGTTTTTATCACAGCAATAGTAAAGTAAGTAATACACTTGTGACTAATTCTATCACCACTGACCACCCCAGGCTAGGGTCAGAATTCAAGGCCTTGAGCATGGGCAAGTACTCTACCACAGAGCTACATCCCCAATCCTAATAATCCCTTTTTAATTGTTGAATTGTCCACTATGTGAAACTACACTGGTTGTATAGTCTGTTAGGCCTGCCATAAGAAAGTACTAAAGTGGGGGCAGGGGTGTTGAACAATAGAAATTTGTTTTCTTACTGTTTCTGAAGATTCAAACCCAAAATGAAAATTGTGATTTTTGTCTGGGACCTCTTTTCTTCGCTTATAGATGCATGTCTTTCCCCTGTCTTCATCACATAGACTTCCTCTGTGTGTACTTGGGTTCAAACATTCCTGGTACAAGAACTCTAGTTGTATTAGATGAGAGCTCTCCCAATGACCTCATATATAACACATCTGCTTTTTAAAGGCCCTATTGCCAAGTATCACCATTTAAGGTACTAGGAATCGGGACTACAACACATAAATTTGAAGGGTGTGATTTATCTCATTACATCCTTCCTAATTCTCCCTTCAAATTCATGCCTTCTCACATGCAAAGTGTGTTCACCTTGTCCCAAGAGTGTTGAAATCTTAGCTCATCCTAGCATTGTGGTGGCTTGAATGAGAATAGCCCCATAGGCTTATAAATTTGAGTACTTGGTCACGATGGAGTGGCACTATTTGAAAGGATTAGGAGGTGTGGTCATGTTGGAGAAAGTGTGTCACTGGGGGTGGACTTTGAGGTCTAGTCATGATAGAATCCTGACTAAAATAAGTCTCAACTCCCAAACCCCAGCTAATCACTTCATTTGGCCCTGGGTAAGACAGAACTCTGCTCCACCTGTGATGCTTTAAAACAAGAAGTTATTTGCTTCATAACTAGGCATGGAATGGACATTACCATTACAGGAGGGGCCATAGAGAAGAGAGTTGTCGGTCTCGAGTAAGTCTGAAAACCAGCAGGGCAAACTCCCTTAGATTTTAAAGCTTGAGGGTACTTTTTGGCTTGATGATGACAGTGGCTCTGTCCTGTCACTAGCTGAGGGATCCTGGCCTTTTGGAACTAGTATGGCCTCATCTTCTAAAATGCTAGAACTAGCTTTGCCAGTTAGAAAACCCACAACTTCCAGGTAACTTCTAGGCCTTCAGCAAAGAAGACTGTGACAAGGGTGGAAAACAAAAGTAGGCCCCTGCCGCACAGGGTGTAAGGCAGCCTAACTGCACATTAGCCATCTTCACTCCCCTATGTCATGGCAGTCTCATCTATGACATGTAACCAAAGGTATGTATATCCCATAGCACAGATCATGTATTAACCAAGGCTGATTCCTCGAAGTGCAGGACTTTCCATTCCTTCAAAATGTTTAGGAGTAGTGAACTGGCTGGTTTTATGTCAACTTGATACAAGCCAGAGACATTAGGGGAAGGAGCCTCAGTTGAAATGTCTCCATGAGATCCAGCTGTAAGGCATTTTCTCAATTTGGGATCACTTGGAGAGGACCTGCCCATGGTAGGCAGTGCTTTCTCTGGGCTGGTGGTCCTGGGTTCTATAAGAAAGCAGGTGGAGCGCCGGGCGTTGGTGGTGCACTCCTTTAATCCCAGCACTCGGGAGGCAGAGGCAGAGGCAGAGGCAGAGGCAGGCAGATCTCTGTGAGTTCGAGGCCAGCCTGGTCTCCAGAGCGAGTGCCAGGATAGGCTCCAAAGTTACACAGAGAAACCCTGTCTCGAAAACAAACAAACAAACAAACAAAAAAAGCAGGCTGAGCACACCATGGGAAGCAAACAGCAGTGCCCCACCACCCATCAGCTTCTGCCTCACTTTTTAGTCATGGTGTTTTGTTGCAACAACAGAAACCCTAACTACAACAAATAGACACCTTGATTTTTTCTGGCAGAACTGAAGCTTCTTGCCTTGGATCCCCACCATGACAGCTGTAGTGTTAATAAATATCTTACCTGAACAATCTGACTCTTGAGTCCCCGTTTCTCCTCTCCCTCCCCCAAACTAAGACAGATTGAGACAAATCACCCTATGGGAGGCTTGTCCTTGCTGTGTTCCCTACATCTATCTTCAGGCTTTTTGTTTGGCTAAGAGCTTGAGAGGTAAGCCTCAGTGGATCCTCCTGGGCAGGGGGCTTCCTTAACCTCACTACTGTGTGCTCTTCTTTCCCTTACATGGGCTTCTTGCCCTTTCAGCCAAAGCTTTTTACTTTTCCCCATCAGGGTTCCTGCCCATCTCCGTCTTGCCAGAGCTTCAGCATCAGAACTTCAGCTCTTCACCTGTTCCCCATCTGTGCAACTTCAGCTCTTCACCTGTTCCCCATCTGTGCTTCTTGCCCCTCCCTAGCCTCTGCCTTTGGCTGGTGAATTTCCCCAGACCCCCCTAAGGACCTCCGCCCATAATCCAAAACTGACCATAAATCAAATCCCCTAGTCCTGCTGGCTCAAAGGTTCTCTTGAGCTTTGCTGAGACCTGCTGATGTCCTGAGCTGCTAGGAATTCAGCTTTGGTCTCCTCTGTGGCTTTGATCTCATTTTCAAAAGGGAACCTGAAGTCACAGAGACATTTAGACCTGCTTGAATTGAACCTGGGCCCCCTGTAAGAGCAGTCAGTGCTCTTAACTGCTGAGCCATCTCTCCAAACCCTTACAAAAGTTTCTTAAATGTCTTAAAGATTTGTAAAGACATCTTAAGAGCTCTCATAAAATCTCCAAGAATTATAGGCCTTGGCTATCTTTAGAAATTGATGTTACACCCTATTGCAGAAGAAACTAGGTACTTGAGTCACAGAACATGAAGAAATAAAACTAGTACTCATTTGGAAGTTTCATCCCTACTGGCTAGCCTTCAAGTGCTGGAAGGTGCTATGTATACTACTAGAGACAAAAATAATCATTAGTCTCATCTGTTGCTGGAGTTTCTTTCCCACCAGGTTCCAAATAAGCACACAGAGACATATTAATTTATAAACTGTTGGCCGATGGTGAGGGCTTCTTATTGGCTATCTGTCTTAATTATTAACCCATTTCTATTAATCTATGTATTTCCACATGGTCTTGGCTTACAGGAGAATGCCTGGACCTGTTACTCCTTTAGCAGCTACATGGCATCTCCTTCTGGCACCTCTCTGACTATCTTTCCCAGAATTCTCTTCATCTCCTATCCCTACCAATCTTCTTGCCTCTATTGGCCAAACAGTGTTTTATTCATCAACCAATAAGAGAAACATATATACAGAAGAACATCCCCTATCACTCATCCATCTGTGAACCTTCAATCTACAACAGTGACTGGCCAGACAAGATGTGCCCACTGATAAAATAGGGTACAGATGTAATAGGAGTAACTAACCACTTTTTGATAGACTCTAAGGCCTACCACCTGTGGCTAGTTAAGTGATAGGCTCTAAGGGAGAAACCAATACTATTATAAAATGGATATAGTATTATGATAACTCTTAATGACTTATTACTATACCTACAAGCCAGTGCATCTCAACCCTTATCAGAGAAGTTATCCTTGTGGTAGATGGCAATTAATGAAGAGCTCCTCAACTAACAAATGTGTAGAGAAAGAGAGACTGTGGTGTGCTCAGCCCTAAATGAGATGTACATATTGTTATAATTTAAGAAAAGCAGCATGAGAGAAAGACGCCATGTATCAGGGTTCAAGCAGAGGGTTTTTTTTTTGTTTTGTTTTGTTTTGTTTTTAATTAGGGAAAGGGATCATAAAAAGGGGAAAGGAGGGGGGCAGAGACCAGTCTCCAGAGACAGGAGCAGAAGGAGAAAGAGGAAAGAGGGGGACAGAAAAGGGAGAGGGGGAGGGGGAAAGGGAGGGAGAGAAAGAAAGAGAAGGATGGGGGTGGACAGGACCCTTTTAAAAGGAAACATAGTAAGTATACACAGGTGGTGCTCTAGTGGTTGCAGCTGAGGGTGTATCCTGTCAGAACCTCAAGGACAGGCCAGTACAGATGTCTAAATGCTAACACATATCACACCCTTTTACCCAAGGCCCAGGGAATCTCAGAAGAGTGGGTGGAAAGATTGTAAGAGACAGAGGTGCTGGATAACATCAAGGAAAACCTTTCCAGGCACAACAGGACAGTTGTGTTGTGAACTCATAGCAATTATGTTAGTGTGCACATGACCTGCTCAAGCTAAAGCCAGACGAAATCCCAGCATAGAGGAGGTAACACAGGCAAACAGAATCCCACTACTAGCTGAGTAGCTATTGGCATTTGTTATTTGCTGGGACAGGGAGAGTTAGTTTTCCTTAGTGATATAGGTTGACCATACTCCAGGACATTCTCAGGAATAGTTGGGCAACCCAAACCAGACTTGATCAACGTGCTGGGGGTATAGGGAGAGTTGAAAGGGTAGGATAAAGAGCATAGATACGGCCAAATATATTGTATGAAATTCTTGAGTATAATATTATTTGGAAAAAATAAAGACATCTTGATTTACCATCTTAATGTGTTTCATTATATAATTTCTATTTTATGGACAATTACTTACCTTTATGCCTTCTACTTTAATGTTCTGTCTGTCCTTATGACTGCTAAGCATTGGGGAAACATGTGCATATTTGTTGTAGGAACTCATTCAGCCAATAGCCTTTGGGGTACTGGCTCATTAAGGCGTGGTCTCGGGTGCTACACATGAACGGATAAGGGGGGCAGAAGCATGTGTTCTCTCTCTTGGGTGGTGGTCTTGATCAGAGCACAGCCTCCAGTGCCTCGGGGCAGAAGACCTCAGTGGTGCTCTACAATTAATTGTGTAAATGTTCCCCAAATATTTGTTATCCTTTTATTTGGGCTTTAGTGGACTTTATTACTCCTGCCCACACACATTGCTTGCTTTGTTTCAAGTACAATTTTCTGAGTTATCACTTAAAATATAATTGTTTTATTGAGAAAAAGATATTCTCAGGATAAGAAAAATATACAAAAAGAGAAAGGAACCATCCTATATAAAACAAAAGAGATCTAAAGTCATAGATATGAATTTTTCCCTTCATTGTTTTGCCAACTACTTCTACTTTCTGAAACTGCCTTCTTGCCTCCTCAGTTTTGTCTAAATCACATCTTAAGAATAAGCCTCCCTCACACTGGAGGGCATGGAATAATATTTGGCCTCTGCATGCATAAAATGTAACATTTGGCTAATGGGAACTATAAACTTAAGTTCTCAGAAAAACACTATGTCAGTGTTCAATGATGGGACTAGAACCTCAGTGATTGTGGAGAACCAGAGCATTGCAGACCAAAGTATCTTGGTAGTTTGTTTTATTTTTTGAGATAGGGTCTCACCATGGAGCATTGGCTGGTCTGGAACTCACTCTGTATACCAGGCTGGCCTGGAACTCATAGAGATCTGCCTGTCTCTGCCCTCAAGTGCTTGGATTAAATTCTTGTGCCACCATGCATGGCTAGCTTAGTCTTTTAAATACAGCCAATTTATCTCTTTCTATATGTGTGACCTAACTTTCCTGTGACAGCAACTCTTGTGATGGAAGAGTCAGGCAGCTTGCCTCCAACAGTTGCACTCCTGTAAACCAGTAAAAGATCTGAAATTCCTTTTCAGAAGATACCCCAACCAAGCAGATAAATGATGGTTGATTAAGATGCTCTGAGATGCCCTTTTCTATAGTCTTTGTGGCATACTCCTTCTTAAACTATAGCTATTCATTAGAATTTGCTTACTTCTCAGGGTGGAATCATTTTTTTTTTTTGTATGCCAGGGTTCATCTCTGCATTTGGACATCATGAATATCATTTAAAAAACTTCCTTTGCCTCCCATGTTCCAATTATTCAGAGAACCCAACACTTGTGACTTAACCAGTCAATGTGGTTCTCTTTTAAAATTTTGTCTTCCCTTGCAGCCTGTGTGGCCCCACTCAAGGCTGGGGCTGCTAACAACTGACATGAAGTCAAAGGAGACTCTGAGAGACACCTACTCACAAGGAAAAATGTAAGACCAGTAGTTCTAGTCCTCTGCTTAAAACAAAAAGAAAGACAAACAAACAAACGAGAGATTGAGACAGTAACTGAAAGTGTGGCCCATTCACATTAAACACAGAGATTTATTACGAAATGGAAGAGGCTGTCATCTGTAGGGAAAGAACTGGTCTGCTAATCCCTGCCAATTAATTGTTCTGACATGAATTCTAAAGCTTCCCTATCAATCATCTGTAATTAACTTTAAAGAAAACAATGACAACCCGAATAAAATCTGTCTTTACAACGGTGAAGTAGGGTGGGTAGGGAGGTAGGGGAGGGTATGGGAGGAGTTGGGGGAGAGGAAAGAATATGATCAAAGTATCTGAAATTCTCAAATAAGAGAAAGTATTATTTTTATTCTTTACTCTGATGCTTTCCTGCACAACCTCCTCTAACATATCTTATAAATGGTTTATCTACCAGAAACATTCTTCAGTTGTTGATTCAACATCAAATGATCTTTTGATCATCTCAGCATTCCTTCCTCTGATGATGCCTTTTGTCCTTAACTCCTGACTTACCCTCTACCACCTGTGGAATACACTTAAGGTTTTTCCAAAATTCAAAAAAACATCCAACTACAAGTGGTAACCCTTTAATTTTTTTGTTGGTTTGTTTTCACGGTGTTAGGTAGCCTGGGGCTCTGAGATACTGGGCAATCATGTCATCACTCAACTGTATCTTCAGTCCTACCTTAGCATTTGGGGAACTTTCAGGATTTCCCACATGGTCTCCGCATTTTACAATCCTACCAGTGATGCCTGAGGTCTCCAGTGTCTCCACAGCCTTCACAGTACTTAAATTTGTGTTTTTAATTTTTTTCCATTTTAGAAGGGCGTGAAGTTGTATCTCACTTTTGCTTTGTTTCCCAAATGGCTGCTATTGAGAATCTGTGTCCTCTTGATGTATATGTACATATGCATGTGTGTATGTATGTATGTACATGTGTATGTGTGCATGTCTTTGGAAGGAACTCTTTCAGTTATATTGTCCATTTACAATTAGGTAGTCATGTTATTGCTGAATTTTAATGTATTTTTGTCAGAGAAATAACTGCTAAATATTTTCTTTACTTATGTTGGTTGTATTTTTAATTTCTTAATGGCATTCTTCATATATGGAAATTTTTATTTTTTATTTTTTTTGAGAAGTGGTTTCATTGTGTAGCCTCGGCTGATCTGGAACTCACTATATAGACCAGACTGGCCTTGAACTCGCAGAGATATGCTGGCCCTTGCCTCCTGAGTGCTGGAATTAAAGATTTGAGCTACTACATATGGCAGTTTTTTTTTTAATTTCCTATGTTCTAATTTGTCTTTTGTGAAATATTCCTATTAGTATTCGGGTATCTATACTGGCCTGGGTCTCTGGTGGGGTTATCCATTTCTGACCGTTCCCTTGGATGTGAGGCTTCCTTTCAAATCAAGTACAGCCCTTTTCTCACCTTCTGACTTTTCTCTAAGTCCTGGTACCAGGCGACTATGTCTCTCTCAGGCTCAGAGCTCTTGACCTCCACCCTTTGCATGACGACTCACTGGGTGGCCTGTGCCTGTCTCAAAATCCACCCTCTCTGAATTTCTGGGACACTAGGAATTGCAGAGCCTTGGGTCTTACTTCTCTGCCTCACTCATGGGAGCTGTGTCATCATCTATACCTCATTGCTCCCATTGGGGTATTTTTTGGAAACCCACTGACCATTCTTAATCAGCTATTGTTGCAGGACTACCAGCTGTTAGCCACAGAGCTGGAGGCACAAGGCTACCAAACGTCCAGGTGCTGCTGTGGGAGCAAAGGATCTGATGATATAAGCCCTCGGGAGTCAACTTGGAGCCACCAAGAACAACATTTTTCCATGTCCAGGTGGCGCCTAACAGTTCCACAGAGCCTGGACAGTGAAGTGAAACAGTCAGCTACTCCAGGACATGGTTAGCACCCCATCTTTCCCAAGTGTCCCCCAAAGATGAACGACACCCCCAGGTCATCAGGAAGTAGTCTTGAGAAAATTGCGTCCGCATCCCTGCCTTACCTGCTACCCCTTTCTAACTCTTCACCTTTTTATAATAAGTAAAAAGGGAGGGATGTTAGTATTCAGGCATCTGTACTGGCCTGTTCTTGGGGTTCTGACAGGATACTTCCTCAGCTGCAGCCACTAACCACTTGTATATATTCACTACATTCCCTTTTAAAAGGGCCCTGCCCACCTCCCATCCTTCTTTCTCTCTCTCCCTCTGCCTGTTCTTCTCTCACTCCCTCATTCACTCTCTCCCTCCCTATCTTTTTGCTCTCACTCTCTCCCCTCTCTCCCTTCCCTCCCACTTTTTCCCCTCTCCTGTTGCTCCTGTCCCCCAAGGCTAGTCTCCCTCCTCCCTTTATGTGATCCCTTTCCCTAATAAAACACCCCTCTTCTTGAACCCTGTCGAATGGCATCTTTCTCTCACTCGATGCTTTTCTTAAATTACTATTCCTTTACACTGTGTGAATATATGTTTTAATAAGGAATCTGCCTGGCCAGTAACTGAACAGGTTGAGGTTAGGTAGGACTTGAAGACAAAAAGAGTTCATGAAAGAGAACAAAGGAAGCGTCTTAGAATCTCGAGGAGACTCGGAAGATGAATTTGCCGTACTGAGAAAAGGTACCAAGCCACATGGCAGAGTGTAGATAAGAAATATGGGTTAATTTGAAATGTAACAGCAGCTGGCATTGGTGGTGCGCACCTTTAATCCCAGCACTTGGGAGGCAGAGACAGGTGGATCTCTGTGAGTTCAAGGCCAACCTTGTCTACAGAGCGAATGCCAGGATAGGCTCCAAAGCTACATAGAGAAACCCTGTCTCGAAAAACCAAAATAAATACATACATAAAATGTAACAGCTAGTAACATGTCTGAGCTAGTGGCCGAGTATTTATAATAAATAAAAAGTCTCAGTGTGGTTATTTGGGAACTGGCTGTTGGCACAGAAAAGTCTGCCTACAATCTTTGTTTGTTTATTTTTTACCTTTGATGTCATATCCAGAGAACAACATTTAACTAAAAGTCATGAAAAAAATCAGTCCTATGCTTTCTTCTAAGTTTTATAGTTTTAGCACCTATATCATGTGGCTTATTCATTTTGAATTAACTTTTGAATGTATTATAAACTGAGGTTCCAGCTCCATTCTTTCATGTCAATGTCAAGTGTCCCAGCCAACTGTTGAAATGTCTTGGTACCTTGTTTGATCATCTACTGTTTTTTTTAAAAGCCTTACTCCCTTTCTCCCTCTCACATTCTCTCTCTGTTTCTCTCTCTCTCTCTCTCTCTCTCTCTCTCTGTGTGTGTGTGTGTGTGTGTGTGTGTGTGTGTGTGTTTATGTGTAAGATAGAGGACAACCTTGTGTTTAGTTTCTCCTTCAACCTTGTTTGAGATAAGTTTCTTTTGTTATCGTCTCTGCATACCAGGCTAGCTGGCCCTACTACAGTTTCTGGTGATTCTCCCATCTTTACCTCCTATGTCTCAATCATGTCTGAATGTCTGTGTGTTTTAGAGATCTGAACTCAGGTCCTCAGGCTTGCACGTTAAACAATGAGTTATTTCTCCAGCCACAGCTTTCTATTCTTGAGAGCAGATCTTGTGACTCTTGAGGGGAGGGCCTTGTTTTTAACCCGTTCAAGCTGTGTTGATGTATCATTAGTTAAGCCAGCATGACACATATAATAAAACCTTTTCTAGAGTCTAGAGAGAGTGAAAAGAAAGGGAGGATTCCTGTCACTCAGGGAATGACACAAAGACAATAGCCATGAAATGTCTCAAAAGCTTCCTTGAAAAACAAGCAAGCATTAGTCAGTTAATGTGGGTGGGGTTCCAGGAAGGGCCCATGCCCTTGCAAAGCCCAGCAGATGTTAGCTGCCGATTACTGATACCGAAAATCAGTGCAGGTATAATATTACCTATTTTCATCATCCTTGCTCTCTCACCTCATTTAGCAAGAAAGATCATGAGTCACCATCTTCCATGGGCCCACCAGGTATTAAACTTTGAAATTTGAGACTTGATAAAAGAGTATTCCGAAAGGTCAAATCAAACAGACGTGGGGTCGCAGTCTCTGGAAAAGTATCTACACCAACTTACATGTGGCCCGAGAAAGCCTGAGAGAGAAGACATTCAAGTGAAATATTAAATCAGTATATGTGCATCCTATCTCCAGAAGGCACCTGGGTTCCCAGAGTTTCCTTTGAGGGTAATACAATCATACAGCATGAAATATAGTGTCAGAGGTATGCTCAATCTTGGTTTTTTCCACTTTTGCTATAAAGCCCTTTGGTCAAGTTTCCTAGATTTGTGTATCTCAGCATTTGTAGAACAGGGACTCACTCTGTATTCATTTTCTCTTTTCTCAAACAGAGTGTCTGTCATAGACAACTAAGGGAATCGGGAGGCTTGCTTTATGATTCATTGCCTCGTCCATCCTGGAAGGCAGGGTGTGGCAGAGCAGAGCAGTTCAAAAACGGTGTGCCAGGCAGCAGAGAAAAAGAATGCCTGCCATCTCTCCTGGCAGCCTTTACCCTTTCATTTTATAGGAGCTCTGGCCCATGGGATGGTACCATGCACATCCAGGATGGCTCTTTCAGATCAGCTAGCCTGATGGAATGCCCTCCATTGAATTATACCTTGAATGCCTCAGGGATTCTAAATTGGATCTACTGATCAATTAAGTGTACCATCACACCTACATCTTTGGGGGAATCTTGTGAGAATTAGCTCAAAATAACTAAGAATTAACTAAAACAAGTGCTTTATAGATGGGTATTTCCTCTTCAATCTGGTGATTTTATACCTAGTCCCAGTATCAACAGGGAGAAACCTGGATTTCTATCCTCAGAGCAATATACTTGTTGAACTAAAACTGCTGTGTATTGTTTTCCAGTAGCTGACCCCATGAAGGAGAACAAATACTGTTTCATATCATCAAATGATGGGGGATGTCCCTCTATATGTATGTTTCTCTTATTGGTTGACAAATAAAATAGTAGCCAGTAGCTAGGCAGGGCTACCAGATAAGGAGAATGCTGGGGAGAGAAAGGTAGAGAGAAGCTGCCAGGGAGACACCATGTAGCTGCTGAAGGAGTAGCATGCCATATTATGGGTAAGCCACAGCCTCATGACAATACATAGAGCCAATAAGAAGCCTAAGCCTAAAGAAATAGAGTTAAAAAAAAGCCACGTAAAATACATGGAAAATACACAGATACTGTATGTTATTGTGTTGTCTTTAAATTGTTTGCCAAGGAAGGAGCAACAGCTGCTAAAGGACATTTGATTATAAATGCTGCTGCTGGATTAATCCAACCTATATATTTTGAAAATGCTTTGACTTCTAAATTTAAGTATAAAGACATGTTACTTTGGAAAAGAGGTTTTGTTTTTGTTTCCACAGAAGATGAAAAGCTGTGGATTCCTATCAGACTAATGTGTCTTGATCACGCTAGATCCCCTGAAGCAGTGGCCCAGGTGATCCAACATTCAAAACAGCTGAGACAGTGCAGCCTTAGACTACTACAGCCAGGATTTGGATAGGTTTCTGGATTTTCTCGGAATCCCCTTGGTATTGACCGGGCCCCCAAACAGCAGGAAGCAGTTTGGAGAGAGCGATGCCCAAATTTCCAAATACTCTTTATAAATGTTTGTTTTCATTTAAATGGGGTTGGTTTTAATGGCTAATGAACAAGTCAATCTCTTTCTAAAGAAAATAGAGGGAATATGATATAGAAATGAATACTTTGTATTGGTATGGTATTTGGTTTGTTGATACAAATTTAAAGTCAACCTTGTTATATGTATTATGTTATATGTTATATGTTATATATATATATATAGTTATATATTATATATATAGTTATATGTTATATATATAACATATAGTTATATGTTATATATATTTCTACTCTTGTTTAGTTATTGTGTTTATATAGCTCATTTAAATTGTAATGTATAATTAAATACAGATTATACTCACCTATAATTATTAAAACTTATGTTAGTTAGGTTTTCTAGATATACAGAGATATATTTCAAATGGATAGATATTCTTCAAACCTTTTAAAGACCTACAGAATATGGCATTTAATATGGTTTAGGGCTTTTCATGACAGTGAGACACAACTACTCCTGGCACAACAATTACATCAGAGAGTAATTATGGAGTTTGCCTTCAACATGGCAGAAATAGCCATTTGGGCAAGAAACTGCTCTTGCCTGAACTGTTTGACTGTATGCTGTATAAACTAGACATGAAGGACCCACAGGAAAGTGACTGCTGAACTTGCCAAAACAAGATGGGACAGTCCTGCAGGGTTCCTGCTTCATGGAAGAGTCTGCCAGACATTCTGCAGGACACAAAGAAAAATGACTGACAAATTGCCAATACAGGTGGGGCAGTTTCAAATTTCCTGCTTCACTGAGAAGTCTGGAAGACACACTATGGCCCGTGTGCTGAAGATGGATGCTCCAATGTTACAGAGGAACTGTAACATTTGGGTGACTGTCCAGGCATTGAGATATCTCTGTCAATTCTAGAGTTTATATATTATCCTTCTGAGGTCTTTGATGGAGTTGAAGTCATGGTTATTGTTTTCCTTAGTTATGATAAAGGGTAAGTTACATACACAACTTTAGACTCACAACGAAAGGATAGTTGATAGAATATTTTCTTTAAATTTTGCCAAATATTAATGGACTAAATATTGTTAACTTTAGTTCTTACTTGATAAGTGTCTTGTCATATATAATTTTGCTATGTTAAAGTTAAAACCTTTTTATTTAGACGGAAAAGAGGAGATGACGGGGGAATGTCCTTCTGTATATATGTTTTTCTTACTAGTTAATGAGTAAAACATTGATTGTCCAGCAGCCAGGCAGGAAGTAAAGGCAGGGCTACCAGATGAGAATGCTGGGGAGAGAAAGGCAGAGAGAAGTCGCCAGAGAGAGACATCATGCTGCTGAAGGAGTAACATGCCAGATTATGGGTAAACTATAGCTTTGTGGCAAAACATAGATTAATAGAAATGGGTTAATAATTAAGAGAGAGCTAGCTAATAAGAAGCCTAAACCATTGGCAAACAGTTTAATAATTAATATAGTGTCCCTGTGTTTATTTGGGGCTAATGGCTGCAGGGGGACAGAAACGTTCATCTACAATCAAATGCCGAGAGGGTGGAGGCTGAGAATATTTTTGTAATGGGCATGTAGTATGTTTGTTCTGTATATATTTGTTCTGCTTGGTGAAGTGGCCATAGCATGCTATGTTGCTTCAGAACATTTCTAGATTTATTTTTATTTATGTGAATGCATAAGTGTCTGTGTGAGTGTGTGGCCTGAGGAAACCAGGAGATTGTGTCATACCTCTTGGAGCTGTAGTTAGGGGTTGTGAGCCACCCTGTGTGGGAACTGGGAACTGAACCAAGATCTTTAGAGCATCAAGCACTCCTAACTGCTGAGCCATCTTTTCAGCCCCAGAATACGTATACATTTGAGTCTGTCCCTTTTGACAGGAACTCAATATTTTCTGTTCAAGTTCAATCTGGAATAACTCAGCCTTGGTGTTTGTTATCTTGTACTGTTCTGGGATCTTGTTAGTAACAGAGTATAGGTGTGGTGTGGATAATGTCTTGCTCACTGCATAATTTTCCTATGTGGCCATGGTTGTAAAGTCGGCTAAGGCCCATCCCTGTTCTCAGCAGTGTGACCATTGAAGTAGGTCTAGAGTTCACTGTCCTCTAAAACTTGGCAGCTACTACCACCTTTCAAGACAACATACTTGGAAGGAGCAAGACTAAACTTGTTTATCATTTGGCACAAAACTACCATGGACAAGGAGGGCTCAATTCCTGCCGAGTTTGATAGTTTGATCTTGGTTTCTCTCTCTCTCTCTCTCTCTCTCTCTCTCTCTCTCTCTCTCTCTCTCTCTCAGCTAAGGAAAATATTACATTGAGTTTACAAAGGGCAGTGATAATTAAAAGATCTCTGTGAAGTCATCAAGTCAAATTCCCAGGCTGCGAATACAGGTAGTTCATTTGACCACTTATGGACTTTATAGAGTTTGTCTGTTTTGAGACAGGGTATTTTTATGTAATCCACCAGGTCTCGAACTCACCTAAGTGGCTTTGGACTCATTCCATCCTCCTGTTCCTGCCTCCTATGCTGGTATATAGGCATGTACCAGAGGCTTGGCACATTACTTCTTTTGGTGTAGACTTTTTTGAGTTCTTGATCTGATTCTGTATATTAACCCCTTGTCAGATGAAAAGCTGGAAAAGTTTTTCTCACATTTTGCAGGTTGCTCTGCTAGTTTTTTTTCTTTTTCTCAATGGTCATTAGTTATGTGTAACAAAACATAACATTATCTATTCCCCTTGTAAGAGTATATAGCTATTTATTAAGTATCACTTCCATATTGATGATTCCTATAACTTTGCTTCTAGCCTGACACTCAGCTAATGTAACAGATACATAGAAGCACACAGATGTTTCTTAGCCCCTTCAAAGTCAGTATTTCCCAGACCAAATCCACCATCTTTCCTGCCACCAAGTTGGCTTCCCTTCTCATATTCCAAACTTGAGGATTCTTAAAGCCAGGATCCTGGGAGTACTCCTGGACTCATCATCTTATCTTATGATTCCCTATTGACTCATTTCCCTACACTCAAAATGCTGCTTATTTTCTTTCCCCACATATTCTAGCATTCTCTTTGCTTTCTATTTTGGCAACAATAACCTCATTTCATTCCTCAGGGTTTTTTTTTTTTTTTTTTTTCTTTTCATGACTACTTACAATGCCTCAAGTCCTGCTTCCCATGAAACTTGCTTCTCTGTAGTCATCGGTTATCATAAACCTGACTATGCCACCATCAAGAGTAGAGCATTTCATGAACGGCCTCCCATGTGAGGTGGTCCGCATCAATTTATACTGCATGCATGCAGGATGCAGTTCCTTTCCGCTCATTGGCCTTTGATTTTTGATATTCCTACCACCTTGTATTATCACCCTGTGTGCTCTTTCCATTTCTTTCCACCTGCCTCACAGGAACTCAGTTTTTAAGACTTAGCCCTTGTCTCTGCTAGGAAATCTTCTAGAAGCCTCCAGGGTTGGCCATATGCCCCTCTGTGGAGAGCTGTGATGCGCCTCGCCTTAAAGATGGCGCCCGTTTCCGCCTTCCACTATCCCGAGGGTGAGCGCTCCTTGGAATAAACAACTCCTTATTTGGCTTGGTCTAAGATTCAAACTGGCATCAGCAAATGCGAGCCTATCCGCCTTAGTCACGTGGCGTTCTGGGGTTGGCTGGCAAGAGTGTTTTTAAGCTGTGGGCAGGCTTTCCCCGGGGTCAGAAGATTGTTCAAGGTTCCTGAGTAAACTGCTTAAGGAAGAGTCTCAGCGTTGCGTCTTCCTTGCTGGTCGAGGCAGTTGCGACAAGTGGTGGCCCGTACGGGGAATTCCTCCTCTGAAGAGACTCAGAACCTTCTGCAGCCAGGACAGTGCACTGGTAAGTCCCAGGTAAGAGGGATAAAATTAAGGGCCCGTGAAGAGGGCAGAAAATCTACGGACCTCGACTAGAGCAGTGATAAAGTTTTCCTTTCTCTGTAGGTAAAGAGAAAGGGGGAAAAATTTTTGTGCTGTGCTAAATATGGGCGCCTCGATCTCTCACCCAATTTTTGTGGCCCTAAATGAGTTGCTTCGCTCGAAGGGCTTAAAACTAAAATGAAGCACTCTAGATAATTTTTTAGAGCAGGTGGACATAATAGCACCCTGGTTTGCAAACACTGGACAGCTTACAGTCCCTTCATGGGAAAAATTGGGAAGGGACCTAGATTTTGCTTGGGAACAGAGGACGCTGAAGACGGGTATCCGTTCTATCTGGAGATTAGTGAGAGGCTGCCTGGAGGACAAGAGATGCAGTGAGGCAGTTGAACAGGGACAGGCTGCTTTCGACTCCCTTCAGGAGGAGCGATCTGAGGAAGCTAACAGTGAGAAAATCTACCTGAGTCTTAAGGAATTGGAGGAGACAGAGTCCTCCAGTTCTGAGGGGGACACAGAGGATGAAGAGGAACTCCAAGCACTGATAAAGCAGCTAGAGAGAACCAAAGAAAAAAGGATAAAAGGGAAACTGGAGAAGCCCGAGTTCAAAAGGTCCCTCGCGCTTGAAAATGAAAGGGAAACCCCAGCCAAAACCCTGTCTGCGCCGCCTCCTAACAATATGACGGAAGGAGATGGTGGAGGCGGTGGCAAAGGAGCCTCACACTGCCCTCAGGTCTGGCGGGAAGTTTGCTCAGAGTTGCACCTCGCTTGCCCAGTATTCTTAGACTCACAGGGGCAGAGGTATCACAAGCCTTTAGACTTTAAAACTATCAAGGCCCTAGCAGAGTCAGTGAGGACTTAATTGCATTACTGCATCCTTCACTGTGGCTCTGGTTGAGTCCCTTGCCAGGCTTTGTATGGATGTATAATGCAGGGGGTTTCCCACGCCTTTTTACCACCAATCGAAGTTTAAAAGATTATCTCAGTTTCTATTACAGAATTGGTCATCCGAGTTTGAAGACACCATGAGAGAACTCAGGATGGCTATTGTGCATGTGAATTCCACCCCAATAGACCTATCCCTTGCGAGTGGCCTGACTTCCTGGTTGAACTCTGCCATGGATCATTTGAAAGAGTGGGCGGGCATGGGAGCGTTAGCAGGCCTCTTGCTTATGATCTCCCTGGTCTGCCTGTGGTGTATATGCAGGATTAGGGCTACGCAAAAGCACGATGCAGCTATGATTATTCAAGCCTTTACTGCCATAGAGGCAGGGCAGTCCCCTCAGGCCTGGTTGGCCACTATTAAGAACTAAAATGCTCTCTTAAGCGGGGTGCGAGGCTAAGCACTGCACGAGTAGAGGTGGGGCATTATCACTTGTATGCGGCTAGGCTGCCCTCGGAAGACAAGCCCAATTGCATGAAGGTTGTACCCAAGATCCTTCCCCTGGGAAAATAGGTATGGGATGGGTTTGGGTCACCGCAGGCATAGAGTTTGTGGGTGTCACCAATACATTATCCCATGTTTGCACACCGGGGATGGGGCCTCTATCTTCACCTGCTCTGTTTTTTAATAAAGAAGGGGGAACTGTGGAGAGCTGTGATGTGCAGCACCTTAAAGATGGCGCCCGTTTCCGCCTTCCACTATCCCGAGGGTGAGCGCTCCTTGGAATAAACAACTCCTTATTTGGCTTGGTCTAAGATTCAAACTGGCATCAGCAAATGCGAGCCTATCCGCCTTAGTCACGTGGCGTTCTGGGGTTGGCTGGCAAAAGTGCTTTTAAGCTGTGGGCAGGCTTTCCCCGGGGTCAGAAGATTGTTCAAGGTTCCTGAGTAAACTGCTTAAGGAAGAGTCTCAGGGTTGCGTCTTCCTTGCTGGTCGAGGCGGTTGCGACACCCCACCTCTAACCACATCTTTCCAATTAAATTAATCTTCCTCTCGCATGATGTGTAATATCTCCAAAGGTCATAATTTCTTCAGAATTAATACTTATTACCAGTTAGTTATTAATACTTAGTCCATTATATGTGGGTAACAAATACTTTATTCATTTTTAACTTAACACATGTGTACTATACTTCTACATCACTATCCTCTTTCCTCCCTCCAGCTCCTCTCACATGGCCTCCACTCCCTCTTAAATTCATGGCCTCTTTCTCTTGAATTATTATTGTTACACACACACACACACACACACACACACATATATATATATATGTATGTATGTATATAAACAAGTTAATCTATAAATAACAACCTGCTGAGTCCATTCATGGTTTACAAGTGTTTATTCTAAAGTAATTGTGTCCATGTGTTTAAAGAGGTTTCACTGCTCTGAAATCCTGTTTTTATGTATAATTCATATTTTTCAATAGGAAAGAAGACAAGCAGAAGGATATCAGCAACTTTAAAATAGGAAGAGAGTCAAGAACAGAATCCAGCTTTACATACTGGACAGCTATGTGCCCGCCTGGACCTGCTATCGTTAGAACTTCTAGTGTCTCCAGAGGCCCATGTGTTAAAGGCTAGGTTCACAGTGTAGTGGTATTGGGATGTCATTTGGGATATGTTCTCCATGGGGAGAGGCACTGTGGTACCTTATTCTTTTCTGTCCTATCCCAGCATGAAGTCAGAAGTTTTCTGTCACACCTGTTCATATTGAGCCACCGAAGGTCTAAAGCCACAGGACAATGGATCATGGACCTCAATGATTTTGTCTCGTGGTGAGCCGAAAGAAACTTCTTTATAGGAGGGTTATCTCAGGATTTGACACAGTGATAATGCCCCACCTCTACTGCTGGCAGAACTATATAGTTTAAAAAAATCAAAGCTACTGAGTATTCGTAGTGGCACTGATCATCAAGTGCTCTGCTACTGAGGGTTTCTATTCCTGAGAAGAAACACATGACCAAAAGGCAAGTTGAGGAGGAAAGGGTTTATTTGGCTTGCACTTCAGCATTGATGTTCATCACAGAAGGAAGTCAGGACAGGAACTCAAACACAGCAGGAACCTGGAGGCACGAGCTGATGCAGAGCCCATGGAGGGGAGTTGTTTACTGACTTGCTTCCCATGGCTTGCTCAGCCCCACCTTCTTATAGAACCCAAGACCAGCAGCCCAGGGATGGTACCACCCACTCTGGGGAGGGTCCTCCCCCATTGATCGCTAAATGAGAAAATGCCTTACAGCTGTATCTCAAGGAGACATTTCCTCAGCTGAGGCTCCTTCCTCTGATGACTCCAGCTTGTGTCAAGCTGACACACAAAACCAGTCAGTACACCTGGAATCACATGATAAAAGGAGATGACTGATGCCTGCAAGGTGTCCTCTGACTGCCATGCGCCTGCACTGTGGCAAGTGCATGTATTCACAAGTGGACACACACACACACACACACACACACACACACACACACACACACACACACACGTAAGTATAAAATATATTTGAAAAGGAATAAACTTCTGGAGTAGAGCTATTTCTGAGAAACTAATCATACATTTAATGATAAAGCAACAAAAAAGCATGCTCTGCCTAATTAATTACCACACAAAGAAGCCCACTATTGTACAAGCAGAGTCCATAGACCACACAATGTTTGCCTTTTTCCTTTCTTCCTTTTTCTTTCCCTTTTCTTTCCTTCCTCTCTTTTGCCTCTCTTTTCTTTCTATGTTGCACAGGCTGTCCTGGAACTTAACTGTGTGTTCTAGGCTGGCTTCACACTCATGATCCTCTTGCCTCAGCCTCCTGAGTTTTAGGATTACAGGTGTGTAACACTGTGTGTGGTAACATGCTATCTTTACCAAGGTCGTTTCGATAAAGCTTCCATTATGAATAGTAAAACCCAAAGCAAGAGAAAATGTCCTTTGAAAATGAACACTGAACCAGTGAGATGACTCAGTGGATAGAAGTGCTTTGGTGAAGGCCCTGAGTTGTCCCCTCTGTTGCCTGCCCATATTGGCACAACATTATGTGTAAGAAAAGGCTTCTTTCTTGTGGTCTTTCCTAGATCATAGTTGATTTTTATCAGTAGAGCAGCCTGAGCTGGTGGTACCAAGGATAAAAACACAGGTGGAGCCGGGCATTGGTGGCACATGCCTTTAATCCCAGCACTCGGGAGGCAGAGGCAGGTGGATCTCTGTGAGTTCCAGGCCAGCCTGGTCTACAGAGCGAGTGCCAGGATAGGCTCCAGAGCTTCATAGAGAAACCCTGTCTCGAAAACAAAAACAAAAACCAAAAACCAAAAACCAAAATACAAAAAACACAAGTGGAGCAGAGGTAGTTGAGAGGTAGCAGTGTTGAAGGCTGCAGAAGCAGTCACAGCAATAGCAGTGACAGGAGAGCCACTGAAGATTTCCAAACAGTGGATGGAGCTTAAATGATGGGAAGTAGAGGTGATGAACCAAAGGAGGGAAACAGTGAGCCTCAATCATGGCAAACATTTCAGAGGGCTGCTAAACTCCAGGGACAGGGGTCTTAGACATCTGGGTCAAGAGCTATAGCACTAGCAGTTGTCAAAGGTTGGGGATCCTGACATCTTTAGCCTGAAAGCTGAAATGTGTCACTGTAGAGCTGAGGGTCCCGACACTCACAGCCTGTATCAGAGCTGTAATACTAGAAAGTACTGTCTGCTGCTTCTGGGCCACCATCACTGAAAACGAGGACAGTGTCTGTCAAGGGCTGAGACCACTGATAATTAAAGACTCCAATCTGAGTGCCTAGAACTTAAAAGTCTCTGCTTTCAAAGGCCCAGAGCAATGTGTGCCTAGCCTTCAGTGTTTGGAACTGTAAGTCTCTTGGCTGCCACTCTAGCCCATAGGTCCTGAGCAATGAAGGGCTCTGGTCTGCCAGCTCTTCTATCCAATTAGGGAGAAAGGACCTGGCCAGCTGATAAGTAACAGTTTGACATAGGGTTGGGTTTTTTTCTTTGTTTTTTGTTTTTGTTTTTAACAGAAGTCTCACTCTAGACTTAGCATTTTTGACTCCATAATAATGTGAAAGCCATAAGAATTCAGTTGAGACTAAACCCCAGGGTCTGACTTTTGATTTTCTGAGCTAGCCACATGCATAACATAGAATTTTCTCTTGTGATGCTGGACAGCAGTGGTGAGTAACAGCTCCCAGGCCGCTGCATGACCACAAGGGCAAACCACATTCCACAGCATTTTGTGTTGCTAAGGCAGATGGATGTTCAGGGGACATTGCAATAAATGTAGTTTTGAACTATGGCATTTTCCATTTACAATGTACTTATCATGACATATGATCAAATCATAAGTCAAGGAACATCTATATTTTAATCCAGAATTCCGGGAGGATATGGCTTGGTATTGCAGACCTCAAGCCAATATAATAAATCAGAGAAAAATCACGTGATTTATGTATTTAGGGAATTATCCAGAGATCACAAGTCAAAAGGAGCAATAGTGTGAACCTCAGGAGCCCCCCCTCTCAGTTGTTATTCTTTGATGAAGTAGATTTGAGGAAGCAATGTGAGGTATTTGCTTCATTTTCCCTGAACCTAGTTTTTCTCTTTGAAAAATGAGAAGATTGGATTTGATAATCTTTAAGACTCTATGCAGCTCTAAACCACTCTTCCAGGACATTAAACAAAGCTGGGAATAAAACGGGCTAAACAAAATAGCTCTAAATTAGCTTATGAGTTCTAAGAATCAAAAGTAGTGCTTGGTATCCATTAAACAGTTTATAGCAACATTACTTGGAACAGCTGATTTTATGATACATTGAATACTTTAATATTTTTGTATGATTTAATTTCATTAAGAATTTCAAAATGATTAATTTCTCTCAATTGGAAGGTTGAAGCAGGAGGGTTGAAAGCTTTTGCCTAGGCTCCATAGTGAGACCCTGTCTTCAAACATCTTTAATCCTAGCACTCCGGAGGCAGAGGCAGGTGGATCTCTGAGTTTGAGACCAGTCTGGTCTACAGAGTGAGTTCCAGGACAGCCAGGACTACACTGAGAAACCCTGTCTCAAAAAACCAAACCAAACCAAACCAAACCAAACCAACCAACCAACCAACCAATCAACCAACCAACCAAACAAACAAATAAAAAAACCCCACAAACAAAACAGACTTCCGGATAAGATGGAAGATTTTAAGCAGGTTGCAAGGAATGGCTGATTATGCTTAGGGAAACCAGGGACCTGGAATATTTTAGAATTCCATCATCTGCTGCTCAGTCACTAGGATCCACTTCACTACCATTGATGGACAGCAACCAACTCAGTGGCCAATGCAGCTGAAGAATGGGAAGACTCTCAAGTTGGCTGCAAACCAGGCTACCAGGCTTCTCTCAGAAAATCCACAAAAGCTGGATTTTTATCCTCAGAAACTGCCATTGGGACTACCATGAGCATCCTCAGAAACTGCCATTGGGACTACCATGAGCACACCCGTGGGGGACCATGAAACTGGGAAGTACAGACAGCCTCTAAACAGTGCCTCCATTAGCTGCTGCCCATGCCAGCAGGGTGCGGTTGCAGCAACCGCACCTGAGCAAACAGGGCCTTGGCTGATCCCAGCTCACAGAAAACTACACAGAAGAGGACCTGAGAATCCAGGAGAGACAGAACTAGTTAAAATCCAGTTTATCCCGGAGCAGAAAAACTGAAAAATAACACGCAGGCAGAAGTTTCATTATCTTGTATCTCCATTTAACCCTAGCGCCCCCCTAGCTACTGCTTATCAAGTAATACCCTCTGAGCCAATGAAACTAGTACTTTCAAACACTTCCTTAAAAAACAAAAACAAAAACAAAAAAACACTATTGCCCTGACACCAAAAAATTACTGGCCAGCTTCCATGATGAACATAGAGACAAAAATTCTTTATATAACACTTGTAAACTGAATTCAAGAATACATCTAAAAGGTTGTTCCTGTGATCAAGTTGCCTTTATTCTAGGGGTTCAGGGATCAGTAAATATAACCTATTAATGAATGTAACCCATCCCATAAGTGAGCTAAAAGCAGAAATCACATGATCATCTCAATATATTTAGAAAAGATCTTTGACAAAACTCAACATAACCTTGGGAGAAAAACCCTTAAGAGACTAGTGGTGGAGGGCACATACTTCAACATAATAAAGGTCATATACAACAAACATACATATGGCCACCATCATGTTAACTAGAGAAAAGCTGAAGAGTATTCCCCCTGAGATCGGGAACAGGACAAGGGTGTTCATGCTTGCCATTTCTGTTCAATATAGAGCTTGAAGTCTTAGCTAGAGTAGTTAGACCAGAGAGGCAAGCAAAAGGGATACACACAGGAAGAGGTCAATGAATCCCTATCGGCTGGTGATATGATTCTACACACGAATGATCCTCAAAACTCCAACAGAAAATTCCTGGAGCTGAGGAATAGTTTCAGCCAAGTGCTAAGTTACATAATTAACATAACCAAATCTGTGGCCTCACATACCAATGACAAATACACAGGGGTAGGTAGCGAGTGGGGGAAGTGGGGGTGGGGTGGGGGAAGGGGTCAAAGAAACTACCCCATTCACAATAGCCTAAAAAAATTCCTTGGACCAAACCTAACCAAGGAAGTGAATTACTGATAAATAGAAAACCAAAAATGGGGTGGGTGGGGAGGGGTTCAAGACAGGGTTTCTCTAACAGTCCTGGCTGTCCTGAAACTCTCTTTGTAGACCAGACTGGCCTCAAACTCAGATCTGCCTGCTTTTGCCTCCCAAGTGCTGGCATTAAAGGTGTATGCCACCACCATCCAGCTTATAAATGGGAAATTTAAAACATTAAAGAAACTGAAGAAGTCAGAAGATGGAAAGATTACCTCTTATGGATTGGTAGGATTAATACTGTCAAAATTGGTCATTGTACCAAAATCAATCCAAATGTTCAAAGTCATTCTCATCAGAATTCCAATTCATTTTTTCAAAGAAAATACAATCCTAAAATTTATAATGGAGCAGAAAAGATGCCCGATACTCAAAGTGATCCCAAACAATAAATACTGCTGGAGGTATCACTACTCCTGATCATGAATCCTACTACAGTGATAAAAACAACAGGATGCTGTCACAAAATTGACGCATTGGTCAAAGGAACAGACTAAAGACTCAGATATTAGACTAAATACATTTGTCCAGCTAATTTTTGACAAAGATAACAAAAATACACATTGAAGAAAAGGCAGCATCTTCAAAATATGGTGCTGGGGCCAGGTGTCACATGCCTTTATTCCCAGCACTTGGGAGGCAGAGGCAGGTGGATCTCTGTGAGTTCGAGGCCAGCCTGGTCTACAAAGCTACACAGAGAAACCCTGTCTCAAAAAACAAAACAAAACAAAACAAGATTAAAAAAAATGGTGGTGGGGGGAGAAACTAAATATCTGTCTGCAAAAGAATAAAAACTGGGTATCTTCCTGTAGAAGAATGAAAGTTGATTCTTTAAATGTTTGGTAGAGGAATACTTTACATGTATTAGTGTTTTGCCTGAATATGTGTATGTGCATCACATCTGCCTACAGAGGCCAGAAGAGGGCGTTGGATCCCCCGGAGCTGAAATTATGAATGGTTGTGAGCCACAATGTGAGTTCTGGGAACCAAACCTGAGTCCTCTACAAGAGCAGCCAGTGCTCTTAACTGCTGAGCCATCTCTCCAGCCCTGAAAGTTGATTAGTTCTTCCTATGCACAAAAATGAATTCCAAATGTACCAAAGACTTGAATACGAGACCCGAAACTCTGAAACTTCTAGAAGAAGTGAGTCTACTTCAGTTTATAGAATCAGAAAAGGCCTTTCTGAATAAGACCTGTTTTTTTTAATTAATTTATTTTTTACATTCCAATCCCAGTTCCCCCTCCCTCCTCTCCTCCCCCTCTCCCCACTCCCTCCCCCATCTGCTAGTAAATAAATAAAACCAACAATTATCAAGTGGGGTGTTGAGAAATTAAAAAGTTGCTGTACTATGGAGTCAACTGTTAATCAACTAAAGAGATAGCCTACAGAATTCAAAAAATATTTTTTTTTTTTGCCAGCTGTATGTATAACAGAGGATTAGTATGTGGAATGTAAAAATAACTAAACACAAAGAAAACAAACAACCCAATTAAAAAGCAGACTCTGAAACTGAACAGAGTTTTCAAAAGAATAAATATAAGTGACGAATAATAAACATTTTAAAAAGTGCTCATCATCCCCAGCAATCAGAGATATGAAAAATAAAACTATGCTGAGATTTCCTCTTACCCCATTCACAATAGCTAAGATCAAGAAAATCAAAACTAACAAATGCCAGCAAGGATGTGGGGGAAGGGGATGCTTATCCACTGCTGGTGGAGTATAAATAGGTGCAGCCGCCTTGGAAGTCAGCGTCAGACTTCTCAAAAAGCTAGAGAGAGATGTGCCATGTGACACAGCCATAGCACTCCAAGGCATATATCCAGAGCACTCTCTAAAACATTGGAGGGTTACTTGCTTATTCATGCTCATTGTCGTTCTAACCACAATAGCTGGGAAATGGAATCAATACAATGGAATTTTATCCATCTGCAAAGAAAAATGAAAATATGAAACATCTAGGAATTGTATTAAGACTGGAAAATATTCAGCCCTGATCTGAGAAGCTTCTTTTTGCAGAGGGCAATGCAAAGAATATATGATCATGGAGTGCTCAGCAGTAAATGGGTGTTTATGTTGTGGGATATTTGTACACTGTGTGAAGGTGTATTTCTGTGATTGGTATAATGAAAAGCTAAATGGCCAGTAGCTAGACAGGAGCAGGTTTAGGCAAAATTTCCAAGGAGAGAAGAAAGGAAGAGGAGGAGAGGAAACGGCAGATGCAAGATGGAAGAGAGGTAACACACGTGATAGAAAACAGATTAGTATAAATGAGTTAATTTAAGTTGTAAGAGCCAGTTAGGAATGAACCTAAGCTACAGGCCAAGCTTTCATAATTAACAAGAAGTCTCCATGTCATTATTTGGGAGCTGCCTGGTGGGACAGAAAAAGACTTGTAACATGTCTATATCACTTCTCTCCCCACCCAAGTTACAAGGTACATTTCTTCTGCAGAAGAAATGGCAGAAAGTTTGTAAAAGCCCAAGGTCCGCCGGGCATTGGTGGCGCATGCCTTTAATCCCAGCACTCAGGAGGCAGAGTTAGGCGGATCTCTGTGAGTTCGAGACCAGCCTGGTCTACAAGAGATAGTTCCAGGACAGTCTCCAAAGCCACAGAGAAACCCTGTCTTGAAAAAACAAAAACAAAAACAAACAAACAAAAAAAAGAGCCCAAGGTCCAAGGTCAAGGAGAATTGCTGAGAATTTGTTTGTTTGTTTGTTTGTTTGGATGCTACTCACAACTCATAGTAACTATGGTTTACTGCATAAGACCCGAAGACAAGATCAAGACAACCAACATTCCAGAATGGATAGCAGAGGGACACAGGAGGCACCATGTTTAGCTGAGGAACTATTGGCAGTCAATGGTCATTGGGCTACTCTTGAGAGGGACTGCCATTTTTTCTTCAGGGGTGTGGCTCCTGGTAGGTTGCTCATACTCTGGGTGGCTTCACACCCATGGGAGTAGTTTGAGTGCTAGTTTGATTTAATGAGTTTAAAAAGGTAGGAGATTGGGAGGGAAGTGTGTGTGTGTGTGTGTGTGTGTGTGTGTGTATGTGTGTGTGTTGGGGTTCATAATTAGTTGGAGGGGGGAAATTGTGGGATGGATATGACCGGAATACATTGTATACATCTAAGAAGAATAAATAATATATAAAAACAAATGTGTGAATATTTAGGAGAAACAAATTATAGTCTATCACAAAACTTAAAAAATAATAATACAAAATTATCTAGTATGAACTGTAGTATTCTGCAAAATATTCAAGTTGGAGTACCGGCTCTACTATTTCATAAATGGACAGTCCTGGCCAGGTACAGAATGGTTGGTTTCAGTTTTGCATATGGAGTAGAGACCCTAGTCTTCTCTTCTGGTACATAAGCCACTCTGTGCTCTACAAATGCCCACTCTGCTGTCCTACCCATAAGATATTGATGATGCTTTATGAATGCCAAACCTTTGGTAGGGCAACACCATGTGTTACCATGCCGACCATGCCTGCCGTGTGTCAGCATTACTCTGTAGCACATACAAGTGACTGATAGACCTATTCAATTCAAAGTGATGTTTTACATCATAGCTTTTTAAGGTCCAAGATTAAGTCATAGCTATAACCAAGAGCATTTCAGGGGAGAGCTCAGATAAAATGAGACTGAACAGTTTCATCTTGACCATCCCAGGGAGTATCCATCAGAAAGTTAGAGGAAGAGCATAGAATCAAGGGATAAAGTGTAGCACTGGTGCTGTTTCCACCTTCCTCAGTGAGAGCAAATCAAAGCCTTTGGAAAGAAGGAAGAATTCTGGATCTTTATACTATTACAGATACTGTGTAACCAGATAATGGCTTGCTCACTGATCATCACAAGCTCTCTACATTGTAAAACCAAAGGAACCTCACTATCTTTCCCAAGTCTTTTTCGGAAACTACAGAGCAGCAGGTGATCACTTTATCATTAAGCCAACAAACTGTCATAAAGAGCTGCTTCTTGAGGTTCAAAATTCAGACTCCATTGAGTAGAAAGCACATATTGACAGAAACGACAGCGCAGGTTGCTTGTGAACAATGAACCATAGTAGCTATTTAGATGGGTGTGTAGTTAGATAAATGCATCTGCCTTCCAGCTCTGATGGCTATACTAATCCTGAAGTCAAATGGAACCCAGGGTGGGGCGACATGGGAAGCAGTGTGGGGAGAGGGAGAAAGAGGCTCCAAGAAAACGGAAGGAACGGAAGCAACCGTTGCTGAGACTTTAGGAGAGGGAGCTGCTCTTAACCTTTTTAAATTTCAGTTTATGAAGCCCCACCTTTCCCTGACTGAAGTACAAATCTTTATTTATTTTTATTTTTCATTTAGAGTGGGGCTTGTTTCCAAGGCCAATCCCTCTGGATTCACACAAGTTCCCCCCTTTCAGGTTCTCCTTTCTAGGGCCAATCTTCCACTTTGCTCCTAGCTTTTAGAGACTTAAGGCTAAATGATGGCTGGAGAGGCTGTATCAACTGTCTCTCTTTACTAGACTTCCTGGCCTAAGAAATGTATCTCGTTCCTAGATTTGTGGAGCCCTAGCTAACATGGAGCGACAAATGGGCTTCCAGTAAGACCAAGCCAATCTGGCAGCCTGAAAACAACTCAGGGTCTCCGCAGTAGGCACACCACCTAAGTTGAGTCCCCTGCTCCACCCAGGTGGAATGGATGCCGGACTTTGCATCTGCGTGTCACCCGGTAAAGCTGTGGACCCAATCATTCCAGGACCTGGGGGCAACAATGCAGAGGAGCAACTTCCGCGGGGACTGGTGTGCAGGACTGCTCCCAGCCCCGAAGGGGCGACCAACGGACCAACGGACCAAAGGAGGCATTAGGTATCCTCTTCACTCCAGCACCCTTCCTCCATCCGAGGAGGCCTCCAAACGCTGTCCTCTTATCGGTCTCAGTCACCTTCCTGGCGTCCCCCCTCTCCACCCCGCGCCTCACTTCCTAGGTGGAGTTCCCTTAGGCAGTGCCTCTTTTTCTCCCGCCCCGGAGCCCCTGCCCCAGCGTGACTTCTGACCTTTTCCGATCCTCAGAGGTGTCCACTTGTCAGCTTCGGTCAGGAATGTGGCCGCGGGTGCTCAGGAGGTGCAGGCGTCCGTACCCCGCCCCGCCTGGCCCCGCCTGCCCCGCCCGCTGCAAACGCTGGCAACCACTGGTGGCCCTACCCTGCTAGCCTGAGCACGCAGGTAGCCCAACACTGCCCTTGCCTTCATGCCCCTTGACCCTGCTTCAGAGACAGTCCCTGCTGGGGCCACAGACACTCCCTAAAGAGTGTTCCTGAAACTCAGGCTCCTGGCACATCCAGGTACTATGCAAAGCAATTCCTAGCCTAGGAGGTGAATTTCGCCAGCCAGGGAACCACAGCCAACACACATGGGACAAGTGGCTACCGACTGCTCACCTGCCAAGGAAGGCTCTGGTGGTTGGTACACGCACGAGTGGATGCTTTTTTTTAATCCATCCATCCATCCATCCATCCTCCATCCACCTGCTCTGTACACATTAGACAAAAATCGACCAGTCAGGCATAGTTCCATTCCAGGGTGAAGTCTGCAAAGAGTTCCCTTCCTGCCTTGAAATGCATGGCTCTCACTGTAGTGTTTAAAATGCTATGACCTTTGCAGCTGTCTGTAGTACTTGTTGCTAAGAGACTGACCTTATTTTGCACCCTCGGTGCTGCCCCTTATTCCCTAAAGACATGAGCGAAGGCTAGCACTAAGGTGTTCTTTTCACACACTGGTAAAAACCAGGGAGTGGTACTAGCAGAGGAACCTATGAAAAACTGCTCTATTTTCAAAAACAAAAGTATTATAATAAACACTGATATTGTCAGCTTGGGGACTAGTACTTGCACGGAAGTGTCAGGCCTCATCCTGGAGTTTGTCACACCTGCAGATTTTGAAATAGAGGAAAGGGAGGAACCCTACTCCATCATCATTCTGGGAGAGGCTGCTCTTGGTCATCAGATCCTTCTGGGGCTCTGTGCTCAGTAATATTTTATTTTCCTTGTAGGTAAAGGTCATGAGACAGGTGTGTGTAGTTTTAGTTATATAGCTTCTGATTTTAAAAGATGCTTTTACAATTTCATTTATTTTTAAGGTAAGGATCTTACGTAGACCAGGCTGGCCTCAACCTTGCTGTGTAGCCAAAGATGACCTTGAACTTCTGATCCTCCTGCTTCTACCTTGAAAGCACAGGGATTGCAGGTTATCCTCTGTGTCTGGTTTATATAGTTTAGGGAGTGGAACACAGGGTTTTGTGCAAGCTCGTAAGATACTCTACCAGTTGAACTGCAATCACAGTGCAGAGATAGTTTTGTGTGTGTGTGTGTGTGTGTGTGTGTGTGTGTGTGTGTGTGTGTGTGTGTAGGTAGTAGTCTATGTTGGGTGTCTTCTGTCACTTTCCACCTAATTTCTTTTTTTAAAAGTTTTAAAATTTATTTTTTAGACTCCAATCCCAGTTCCCCCTCCCTCCTCTCCTCCCAATCCCCCCACTCCGCCCACCTAGTCCTCCCCTAGGAAGGCTACTAAGTCTTTCCCATCATTTCATTGAGGCAGGACCAAGGTATCCCTCCACCCCCCACACCCCTGTGTCTAGGCTGAGCAATGTTATCTCTCCATGTAGAATGGGCTCCACTAAGTCATTTTGTACATTAGAGTTAGGTCTTGGACTCACTGCCAGTGGCCTCATATAGTGTTCCAGTCACACCATTGTCAATCCATAAGCCCAGAGAAGCTAGAGCCTTCCTCTAGAAACAGAGGGAAACAGATGCAAAAATCCACAACTAACCAATGGGCCAAGCTCCTGGAGTACAATTGAAGTGAAAGAGGAGCAATAATATGAACAAAGGAGTCAACACCATGATGGGGAAACCCACAGAAGCAGCTGACCCCAGCTAGTGAGAGATCTCTGACTCAGGTCTGACAAACCGGGAACCTGTATAAGACTGAACTAGACTGAAATTAGGACCACCTAATTTCTTGAGACAAGGTCACTCACTAAACCTGGAACTTGTTCGTCTATTCAGTTGGACTATGGACCGGTAAGTGCTAGGGACCCTCCTTCTCTGCAGTGAGAGTCATGCCCAGCATTTTACATGAGTTCTGGGAATCTGAACTCAGGTTCTCTTTCTTGCACTGCAACACTTTACCAATAAAGCCACCATCCCAGCCCTGAGATACTTCTTAACGTTGAAAAACCAGAACTTACAAAGAGATCTCTACCTCAAAGTTAGCATCCAGACAAGCCAGTTTTTAAATATAATTTTGACTGCCCTCAACTTCATTGAGACCAGTTCAGTCAAGTAGATAACAATAAAGTATCAAGAAATCAACTTCAAAATAATACAATAATATGAATTATCAAATTTTTTTTTTGACAAAGAAGGAACTCCCAGGTGGTAACATTTATCTGTATAATCACACCATTCAGGAGCAAGAGGCAAAAGGAGTGATTGCTCAGCAGTTAAGAGCACTGACTGCTCTTCCAGAGGACCTGTGTTGTTCTTTTGTTTAAATTACCGGTGCATGAGATGGAGATGGGGATGGGCTGGGAAAAAATATGTAATATTCACTTTATCCATTAATCTAGCAATCACAGTTTTAGGGTTTCTGCTGTATAGAACTAATAGATAATAATTTTTTTAAACAAGGTTTCAGGTAGCCTGAGCTAGAAGCTTGTTGTGACCTCAAGCCCTTTATTCCCTTTCCTGTCGGGAGAGTTGAGATGGTTAGAGATGGTGCCACCACACTTGGTTCAATAATAACAAGCTTGCTTATTTGGTCTTTTTTAAGGTTTACCTTTATTTTTAGTTCTGTGTATTTATAGGTGTGTGTGTCTGTGTGGGGTATGTATTGCTCTCAGAGGCCAGAAGAGGTCATCAAATTCCCTGGAGCTGGAGTTACAGGTTGTTGTGAGCTATCTTAACATGGGTGCTAGGAACCAAACTTGGGTCCTCTACAAGAGCAGCACTTGTGCTCCCAACTGCTGAGCCATCTCTCCAGCTCCAAGAACCTTAAATCATATGGCAACATTATTTATAATAGCAAATGTGTCTATGTGGGAGTAAACATATTACAGCATGCTCACTCTATGACATAATGTTTATTTCTATGATATACGGTACTGAAAAAAATGAATTGATATCTATTGAAAAGGAAAATAGTCATGATATATTGCTAAAGAAGAACGTTTGCAGACTAGGGAGGGATTTTGCTTTCCTTTTTATATTGTAGCAGAATACATATGATGTAACATGTACTATTTAAATTATTATTTAATTATAGAATTTGGTATCATGTCTTTACAAAGCTATACATCCACCATCACTATCCATTTTCATCATTTCATGGCAAAACTCACCCATCAACCAGGAACTTCTCTGTCCTACTTCTTGTCTCTGTGAGTTTGACAACTGAAGGTACCTCATGTAACTGGAGTTCTATATTACTTGTCTTTGCATGCCTGGCTAGTTTCACTTAGCATAATACTTTCAAATTTCATCCATATTCTATCATGTATTAGATTTTTATTTCTTTTGCTCGGCAGCATTCTATTGTATATTTATAAAATACTTAATTTATGTATTCATCTCATGGTGAAAATCTGGCTGTCGTGGATAAAGTTGTTATGAACATTTGCATACAAATATCTGAGTTTCTGCTTTCAGTTCTTATTAATATACCCAGGATCTCTGTCTCTCTCTTTGTCTCTGTCTCTCTCTTCTCCCTTCTTCCAAATTCCCCTGCCCCAGGGCTTGGTTTTCACCTCCCTAGATGGAGACCCTCCTGCCTCTACAGCCCAAGTGCTAGTTTTACAGATGAGTCCTAACATTTCTGGTTTTGCAGTGCTGGGGATGGAACCCAGGGCTTCATGCTAGGTAAGAAATCTACCTCCCGAACTACATCCCTAACAGAACTGTTCTCCTCTCCCTCCCTTCCTCCACTATAAGCCCTCCCTGCTTCTCTCACTGGCTTACACCCCAAGATCACAAATTTATTTCTAGATACTTATTCCTCGGGATGCTATTGTAAGTGAAACTTTAAAAGCTTCTTTCAAGACAGGTGGTGGTGGCCCATACCTTTACTCCCAGAACTTGGGAGGCAGGGGCAGGTGGATCTCTGAGTTCAAGGTCAGCCTGCTCTATAGAGTGAGTTCCAGGACAGCCAGGACTGTTAAACAGAGAAACCCTGTCTTGAACCACCCCCTCCAAAACAAAACAACAAACAAAACCAGTTCTTCTTTCCTTACACAAGCACATCAATAAAGGCAGTAAAAATAAGTCATTCAAAGATAGTTTCCACATTACCAAGCAATTTTTACACCATTGAAAATGGAGACCATAAAGAAATAAGCAAAGTTGCATCATAAAACTAAAGAGGTACACTCCCCAACTGAGATTATAGACCGGCTCATTAAGTGTATTTGTCTTGCAGGGCACTTCCTCTGCAGACAGGGCTCCTTTAAGTGGCTGCTCTACAAACCCCACTATATATTTGCTGTCCTTTCCTTTCAGGCTTTAGCGCTGATCTTTATTCTCTACTGGCTGTCTCTAAGTCCTAAAATCAAACCCTATTTTACCAGGCCAATCTTTGGATTCCTCATTCACCACCCTTCAGCTCTCTTCCAACAGCCTAAAATCTTAGACTCATGATAGATTCCTCCTTCTAGTCTGTTTACCTTTCTTTTCTTAATTTGATCAGTTGTAAATTCTTGCCAGATCTTATATGTGATGGTTTGAATGGGCATGGCTCCAGTAAGCTCCTATATTTGAATGCTTGGTCCCAGTTGGTGGAGCTGTTTGGCATCGTTTAGGAGGTATAGTCTTGTAGGGGTAGGATCTGAGGGTTTTCAAAGTCCTGCCATTCCCAGTCATCCTTCTTTCTGTTTCCTACTTTCAAATAATGATATAAGCTCACAGTTACTGCTTCAGCACCATGCCTGCCTGCCTGCTGCTGCCATGCTCCCTGTCATGATGGTCATGAAACCCTGAACCCCAAGTGAAACTCTTTCTTTTATAAGTTTCCTTTGTCACGAAAACAAGAAGGTAACTAGGACAATGTCTTTGCATCTTTCATTGCTGTATTTTTTAATAAAAATTCTTTTATTTATTCTTCAACAATTTCATACACGTATAAAATGTACTTTGATCTCATCCACCCCTAAATCTCTCCTCTCATTCCCCTCTCCTGGACATCCCTCCCTTTCCCTACTCTAATAGTGCTCTCTCACTTTCTTGTGCCCCCCCCACTCACCTGTTACCCATCTCTTTTGTAAGTCACCGAGTCCAGCTAGTATTGTCTGCTGGTATATTGGCTGATTTGTTGGCTTGATCGTCTGCAGGCCTTGTGTAGGTAGCCATAGTTGCTGTGAGTTCATGAGTGTGAAAGATGTATATATAGAGGACCTCTTTTTACAGTATCCCTGTCTATCCTCTGGCTCTTACATTGTTCCTGTTCCCTTGTCTCCAATATTCCCTGCGTCTTGGGAGATTGATATGGATGTTGTATTTAGGGATGAGCACTCAAAAGTCTCTTATTTACAGCACTTTGACTAGTTATAAGTATTTACATTAGTTGCTTCCCACCACAACAGAAGCTTCTCTAGCTAAGACTGGCAGCAGCACTAATATATAGCTATAAATATAAATATGTACAAGGCAATTTGGCCATATGTCTGTCTAGTGAAACAACAGTAGTAGGTTTCCCTCTAGGGTCTATGATCACTCAAGCCATTTTGATCATGTCCAGGACTCAAATTCAATCAGAAAGCCATTGGCTAACCCCATAACCTTCATGTCATTACTGCACTCGTGGGAACAACTTTCCTAGCATTTAATGTTCAAATATGAATAATACCACTGAAAATTTGTCTCCCTGGCAGCCTGTATATAATATCTTCCAGTATTGTGAAAGATAGGGAGGCAGTTTTCAGGTCAGTTCCAATTTGATTTCTCTATGTCCTGCCACCAAAGTACTGTGTCTTCAGCAGTAAGGCCTTACCTGTACTTAGGGTGGGCAATCAAGAGTGGTAGCAATAGCCTGTGTTTTTATTGTAGGGGAGGGGATGGGGCTCAGGGAAGAATGCCACACCCGGTACTGAGATTTTTATTTAATGTTTTCTGGGGAAACACTGACTACCCCATGAAGGGTACCTGTGTCCTTATTTTTAATTGTAATTTTTATACTTTATTTTTTGTTTTTAAAAGTTAGCTTACAAATTAGTGGTTTTCTCATACTCTCTTTGTTCTAGTTAAGTCACTTCTAGCCTCTTCTCTCCCTGTCCTGCCTCCATTCTCACTTAAACCCACACTATTCTCCTACTCTATTTTCCTATCGCATGCGTTCTGCAATCCCCTCACCTCTTGGGGGGTCCCTCTCCCTTTCATGGGTCCTTTCTAACTTCCTGACCTCTACAGGTACTCCAAATGAAACACATGAATCTAGAAAGTCAAAGCAAGGGCCACCATATGAGAGAGATCGTGTGGTGTTTGTCTACCCGGACCTGACTTACCTCACTTAGTTTAATACTTTGTAGTTCTATCCATTTTTCTGCAAATTTAATAGCTTTCTCTTTTTAGTGGACTAAAATTCCATTGTCAATATGCACTACATTTTCATTTTCCATTTATCAGGTGACAGTCATCTAAGCTGATTCCATTTCCTAGCTGTTGTGAATAGAATAACAATAAACATGGATGAGCAAGCATTTTTGTAGGTGGCTATAGAGTCCTTTGGGTTTATGCCCAGGAACAATATACGTGGATAATATGGTAGTTCTATTTTGTTCTTGATTTTTCAAGACAGGGTTTCTATGTGTAGCTTTGTAGACCAGAATGGCCTCAAACTCATAGAGATCTGCCTGCCTCTGCCTCCCGAGTGCTGGGATTAAAGGTGAGCACTACCAACTGCCCAGCTGATAGTTCTATTTTTAATGTAAAAATTTTTTTGTTTGGAAAAGCCTTAAGGACACAGTTATCTAAGATTGCAAATAATATTTATTGGTGTATGTACAAACACACACACAGACACACAGACACAAGACACACACACACACACACACACACACACACACACACACACACAGATTTAATGAACTTTGCTAGTTGGGCTGACAAGAGTTACAGACTAAAAAAAACTTGAGCACCATGCATTAGAAACCTCTATTCTAGTTGTTGGTCAGAGGAGTCCAAGAGGCTCCCAAAACAATATAGGCTGTTATTGCTGTCCTTGGTTGCCTTCCAGATATTGAGGTAGTTCTCCATTGCTGAATATCATGTGCTTTAGGACACAGGATGCTGGATATGACATAAATGCCCCCTTCCTGAGGGCTATGCAAGCTTCCAAAGGGGGAAGCAGCCAATAGTGCAATAGAGGTAGCAACTAATAGCTATATTGTTGGACTTAAGGCTTGCTCAATAGGATGAAACTCATGCTTGGTACTAGAAACCTAGTCAACTACCCAGGGCTAGTGGAGTCATGGACTTTAGAGGAGAGCCTACTACTATCACTTTACTAGACCAGCATGATTCCTAACTGCATTCTAAATACTTATTATATACACAGATAAGTACATCTTTCACTCCTCATAAAAAACCCCTTTCTATTCAGCAAACAGATCATCCCAGAAAACCACAGCTCTCAAAATATGGAGAAAAAACTGATGGTGGGGGTACCATGTCCCAATGGATATATCTTACAACATAACTCCTGTACCTAATGCGTATCCTATAAATGACAAGTGTGGCTTGAATTGGTATGACCCCCATAGACTCATGTGTTTAAATGCTTGGCCATATAGAGTGGCATTACTAGGAGGTATAGCCTTGTTGGAGTAGGTATGGCCTTGTTGGGGAAAGTGTGACTCTTTGGGGCATGGGCTTTGAGTTTTTATATGCTCAAGCTAAACCCAGTATGGCACTCAGTCTCCTTCTGCTGGTTGTGGATCAAAAGGTAGAACTCTCAGTTCCTTCTCCAGTGCCACATCTGCCTGCACACTGTCATGGTTCCCACATGATAATAATGGACTAAACCTCTGAAACTGTAAGCCAGCTCCAATGAAATGTTTTCCTTTATAAGAGTTTCTGTGGTCATGGTGTCTCTTCACAGCAACAGAAACCCTAAGACAAGGAAGCTAAATCCATGATACCACACAAAATTGTTTCCTGACAAGACTTGAACAATGAATGACAACACAATAGACATGCTGACATGGGAGGGGAGAAATCTCAGTGGATTCCATCCCTAGATAAAAGATACAGGCAACTAATGATTTCTGAGAGATGGAGAATTGGAGATGAGCACGTAATTGGTTATTCAACACCAAGTGGTCAGTCCTGAAATTCTGTACACATAAGTAACACTAAATAGACTCAGCAGGTTGTATTTACATATTTATGCATATTTATATGTGTGTAACAACAATAACCAAAGAAAAAGAGCCCACGAATTTGAGAGGGAATAAGAGAGGGTATTGGAAAGATTGGAGGAAGAGGACACTGGAGAGATTGGAGAATGGAAAAGGATTGGGGGAAAATGATGTAATTATATTTTAACTAGAAATTTTAAAAGATTTAAAAAAAATCAAGCATATGTGTGCGAGTGTGTATGTGTGTGCATACATGCACACATGTGTGAGTGTATGCCCATGGAAGCCAGAGGCATTGATTGGTCCCTCGGAGCTGGAATTATGAGTGGTTGTGAGTTGTTGGATATGGGTGTTTGGAGTTGAATTCAGGTCCTCTGAAAGAGCAATATAAGCCATCAACCACTGGTTATTCTCTCCAACCTCTATTTTAAGCTTTTTGAGACTCTTCCTAGTGATTTCCTAGCAGATGCACCAATTTACACTCTCACCAATGAACAATAATCCCCTACAGCTTTGATAGTGAAGGGAACAGACCCTCACCAGTGCCCTGCTTTAGCAGCCATGACAGACTGCAGAAAAGACCTAGAAAGACAAAGGCCCATGACTCAGCATATGTGTTCCATTTCTGGCCCTCTGACCTTGCAGGAGCTCCATGTGGCAAGGAACCAATCAGAAATCAGCTGACGTGTTTTAGGGGGCTTTATGGTAAAAGTGGCATAACAGCGACTTGGAGAGCATAGCAACCGCCCTGGGAGGGCCTATAAGTCATAGCAACCAGCTGACCAATCAAGCCTGGAAGTGCACCAATCCTGAGACTGCTGCGAACCCCTAGACTCTCCCCTTATGCTGCCCAATAAGTCCCACGCCTAGTGGTTCCTCTTGGTCTTTCTCACACTATTTGCTGTGTTGGATGGATGAAGGACCTGAGTTAATGGGGCTAGCTTGTTAAACAATAAAAGACTCTGCTTATGCATCAGAATGGGTCTCGGTGATTTGGGGGTTCAGAATTTGGGCCCAACAATAGTATTTATCATCATTTATTTGATGATAGTCATTCTGACTGGTGTGAGACAGAATCTTTGTTTTAATTTTCCCTTAATTTAATTCCTCAAAGGTTAATGATTTCGAACACTTTATTGATTGATTGATTGATTTTGAACACTTTAAAAATGTTTGAGCCAGATATAGTAGTGCAAGCCTTTAATCACAGAACTTGGGAGGCAGGCAGATCTCTAAGTTGGAGGCCAGCCTGGTTTATATAGTGAATAGCCCAGGATACATAGAGTCCTTGTCTCAAAGCAAGCAAGCAAGCAAGCAAGCAAGCAAGCAAGCAAGCAAGAAGCAAGCAATCAAGCAAGCAAACAGTTTATTAGTCACTAATATTTCTTCTTTTGAAAACTCTGTTTAGTTCCACGACCTATTTTTTAAATTGTTTTTGTTTTCTTGATGTTTAGTTTTTTGAGTTCTTCGTATATCCTAGATACTGCCATAGTTATTTTTCTATTGCTGTGAAGAGACATCATAACCAAGGCAACTTATGAAAGAAAACATTTAATTGGGACTTGCTTACAGTTTTAGAGTGAGTTCATGGCCATCGAGGCAGGAAGCATGGCTGAAGTAGCTGAGAACTTATATCTGATACACAAGCCGGAGGCAGAGATAGAGATAGATAGATAGATAGATAGATAGATAGATAGATCAAAGCTTACCTTTAGTGACACACCTCCTCTAACAAGGCCAAATCTAATTTTTCCCAAATAGTTCCACCAATTCAAATATATGAGCCTGTGGGGGACAGTCTCATTAAAACCACTATAGATACTAATCTGTCAGACAAATCTGGCAAAGAGTTTTCTATTGTTATGTATGGTGATTCTTCACTTGAATGACTTTGTTATTTTTTGCTTTTTTGAGACAAGATTTCTCTGTGTACCCTTGGCTGTCCTGGAACTCACTCTGTAGACCAGGCTGGCCTCAAGCTCCGAGACTCATCTGCCTGTGCCTCCGAGTGCTGGACTTAAAGGTATGTGCCACCACCACCCATCTTGAATGACAGTTTTATTTGTGAAACAACTCCTTGAATTTTACTCCCTACTTTCTCCTCTAACAGCTTTAGAATTTCAGGTCTTTCATTGAGGTCTGTGATCCAACTGGAGTTGAGTTTTGTGCAAGGTGTCAGACAAAGATTAACTTTCATCCCTTTACATGCAGATACCCTGTTTTTCCTCATTGCCATTTGTTAAGGACACTGTCTATTCTCCAATGTGTATTTTCGGAATATTTGTCCAAAAATAGATAGCTGTAGTTACATGGCCTTGTAGTTGGGTTGCAAGTCTAGTTCATTGATCCATGTGACTGTTTTTATGTCAATATTATACTGTTTTTATTACTATGGTTCTGTAGTATAGCTTGAAATTAGGTATAGTGATTTTTCCAGTAGTTTTCTTTATGTTTAACATTACTTTGGCTATCCATGGTCTCTTGTACTTCTGCATGGATTATAAGAGTTTCAGATTTTTTCTGTTAAATAAGGTCACTGAGATTTTGTTTGAGATTGCAATGAATCTGTAAATTGATTTTGGTAAAATAACTATTTTCACAATATTGACCCTTTCAATATTAGTGTCTTCCTCAATTTCTGTTTTCAGTGTTCTTTATCTCTCTCTCATTTTTGTTTTTGTTTGTTTGTTTTTCAAGATGGGGTTTCTCTGTGTAACAGTCATAGCTGTCCTGAAACTTGTTTTATAGACCAGGCTGGCCTTGAACTCACAGAGATCCACCTGCTTCTGCCTCCCGAGTGCTGGGTTAAAGGCATGTGCCCTCAGGCCAACCTTCTTTCTTCAGTGTCTTAAAGTTTTAAACTTTGTAGATTAGGCTGGCCTCAAACTCATAGATATCTGCCTGTCTCTGCTTCCCAAGTGCTGGGAATAAAGGCATTTGCTACTGCTCTGCAAGAGAAGCTTCTTGATGAGGGGTGATAGCTACATTTACCTGTGGGTCTAAGGATAAGGTTTAGAATATTGCTGGCCTAGCATGGTGGCATTAATAAATTCTCTTCTAACACCCATGACCTCACCAGCCCTAGGAGGTTAGTTAGTTTTCTAATACCAGACATGATTTCCCTCCTATTGAGTGAGCCTTAAGTCTAATTAGATAGTAGTTGATTATTACATGTCAGTGCCACTTATTATACCTTTATGGATATCTTGCCACGATGGTCATTGTGGCTCTGTGGTGGTATGAATAAGAATGGCTTAGTTCCCAGGGAGTGAAGGTATTAGAAGGATTAGGAGGTGTGGCCTTAGGGTTGAACACTGAGGTTTTAAAAGCCCTAGGTTTAGGATTAGGCAGGCCTAGGCTTTCTCATTCTCTGCCTACAGATCAGGATGTGGCTCTCAGCTACTGCTCCAGCACCCTGCATGCTGCCATGATCTCCACCATGATGACAATGGACTAAGCCTCTGAAACTGTAAGCAAGCCCCCAATTAAATGCTTTCTTTTATAAGAGTTGCCTTGGTCATGGTATTTCTTCACAACAATACAACAGTGACTAAAACAGGTCCATAGGTGTTGAAGCTGGGTAGGATTCTTAATTGCTTCTCTGTCTCGGTAGCTTGAAGGGTATTTTCTGGTACCATGGAAGCCAGACTGCTAGAAGGTCTTCAGGTTAGATTTGTCTGGAATAACCAGAGCCATGTGTCCTAAGTATGTAGTATCTTCAGCAATAGGGGCTTACCTTCAACCTCTGAGAGGCAACTGAGGGTAACATCTGTGGTCTATGTTGTTTTAAGAGTCACTTAGAGTACCCCAACCAACCATTCCAAAGGAGAGTTCAAGTGCCTGGTACTAGGATTTTCATTACTCTATAATTCTTGTGGGGAGCTTTGTCAGCCCTAATGGCACACCTTTACACACACACACACACACACACACACACACACACACACACACACACCTTTATGTATACAGTTTGCTTTTTAGGAAATATAAAATAATAAGATTATTTGAGGCTCCATCAAACAACTTTGGTGTTATTTATTCCCCCTCCCTCCTTCTCTTTCTGTCTTGCCCTCCCTCTCTCCTCCCTAGTTGGAGCCTCCTGCCCAGTTTTGCTGTTTCATATCGACTGTATTCTGTTATTCCTCTTTCAAGCTACCCTCCCCAACTTCCTTGAACCTTTATGTTTATGGTTTCTGTGGTTACTCCATGTTGTGTACTCACTTCTGATTGTTTGGAGCTGGAAATCACAGATGAGGGAAAACATGCAGCATTTGTCTTTCTGGGTCTGGAGTACCTCACCCAATATAATCTTTTCTAGGTCCATTTATTTGCCTGAAAAGGTCATGCTTTTATTTTTCTTTACAACTGAATAATGTTCCATTATGTATATATACCATGTTTTAATTACCCATTCACCAGTGGAGGGACATTTAGGTTGTTTCCATTTTCTGGCTATTGTGAGAAGGGTGACTGAAAAGGAAATTGAACCGCACACTGAATACGGGGTATAGTTGGTTATTTATTATGGGAAATTACTCACAAGAGAAGCTGGTAACCCAGGTTAGCCTCTGCAGCCTTCCAAGACCCAACCAGAACCAAAAGAGAGCATGTCTACTAGTCCCCAGCTTTTTATTCCACTCACTTACTACATATCTGTGACCACGCCCCAAATGGGCTTGGTGAACACTATAGGTACCTGGGATATCTCCCTACAGGTGACAATGAACATGGCTGACCAAGTATCAATGAAGTAGGTTCTTGACTTCTTTGGGCAAATGCCAAGGGGTGATATAGTTGGGTCACGGAAGATTCAGTTTTAGTGTTTTGAGAATTCTTCATATTGATTTCCAGAGTGGCCATGCCAATTTGCATTCCTAGTGAATGAGGGTTGCCCTTTCTCTACAACTGTGCCACCATTTGTTGTCAGTTTTAGTCTGACTGGTATAAGGTGACAGCTCAAAGATGTTATAATTTGCATTTCTCAAATTGACAAGAATGTTAAACACTTTGTTTTGGATTTTTTGGAGATAGGGTTTCTCTGTGTAGCCTAAGCTGTCCTCAAACTCACAGAGATCCTCCTGCCTCTGCCTCCTGAGTGCTGGGACTAAAGGCATTTGGCCACCACTGCCTGGCTTTAACAAACACTTTTTGGGGTATTTCATAGTCATTTTTGTTTCTTCTGTTAAGAACTCTCTGTCTGATGAAAACCATTACAGAAATCTATAACCAATCAAAAAAATGCAGAGTTTGGAGTCCAGTCCCAACTAATATAGCTACAACATGTCCCGACCTGCAGGACATCAACCCAGGGCAAAAGAGTCAGGGATAGGGAATGGGGACAAGAGATGCAGAAAGAACGACCACAAGACAGGATTCTGATCAAGTGGCAAACTTTACTTTTCTCAGGCTAGCTTATATAGTCAGTAGAGCAGGATATGGGGAGGGGTAGAATGGGTTGTTTGTGAGCCAGGTGTTAGTGTAGGCAGGATATTAGGAAGCCACAAAGAGGATGTTTGGCAGGTAAAGAGTTTATGAGTAAGAGGTCCAGAAGAGTTGCCTAGGTGACTGAGCCTATGGGTGGAGAACTGGACCAAGTTGTTTCTTTTCTTGAGCTGAGGTTCTAAGATGCTGCTATGTAAAGGTTAATATACAACTCTGTGGCCGGCCAAGAATGGCCTAGGATCTCATGTCAAGCCCTGAGATTTGGCTCCCAACAATAACACAGCTCCTGCACCTAAGGCTTGGGAATCATTGAGGAAGAGAGGCTCGAAAGATAAGAGCCAGAGGAACAGGGAGTTTGTCCTGAGAGTCTTGGCTCCTAGAGTGTCAGAAGCTACACTCATAGTCTCTCCAATGCGACTGCCTAAACATGAGATGAACAGGATGACACCAACAGACATGCCTACATGGATGAGGGGAAGCTCACAAGCCCCAACCCTGCACACAAAAACCTACAGGAAATTAAGGAATGCTGAGGGTGGAGGATAGTCTTCCCCAGGGAAGAACATAATGAAAGACCCCCAGAGAGCGGAGACCCTCACTCAAGTCTCAGGATGACGCAACCCCCCAAGAACTCACGAGAGACCGTCCTTGCTGCAATCACACGAGGTTTATTGACAGGAACCAGCACGCTGGGGCCGAGACTCGTATCCCAGGCAGGGGTAGAGTAGTTCAACCCCGAATGGCTGGGAGTAGGGGTTTTTAAAGGAAGAAACCGAAACCCAAAGGGACATAGAGTTAGGGAGGGCATTATTGAAAAATACCAAGAATACCAGTGGAAAGTCCTGAGGGAAATCACAAGGGGAAACTCCCTGTTTCTTAAGATCGTTTGTAAGATTCTAATCTAACTTTTTATGGTTAGCTTATTCCTGGAACAGTTGGTGAACCGGCTATAACTTTTGTAGTCAGCCAGTTCTTGGAACAGAGTCACTGAACCGGCCAGCCAACCCATATTCTAGGCCCTACTCTGTCTGCTAAGAGGGATCTTCTTTATCCTGGCCTTTCAATACCAATTGCTTATCCAGTATCAAATGGTCACCCCTGAAAATACAGATACAAGTAACACTATCTGGACTGAGCAAGTTTGTATTTAGGAATGAAAGACCCCCAGAGGCTCAGGCCCCCAGGATCTCATCCCAGGGCCGAGGCCACACCAATCACCAGGTGGAATCGGAAACTTGATGCAAACAGCAAGAGGTTTTATTGCAGTTGATTAACGAGCTAACCCCATTAGCTCAGGCCTTTCACCCATCCACCACGGCAGATGGCTAGGAAAGACTCGGGGAAGCCATGGCATAGAGATCTTATAGGGCAGAGTAAGGGGGGTGTCTAGGGGTATGCACAGGCTCAGGATTGGTGTGCCTCCAGGCTTGGAGGTTTTGCCCTGTGTTGATTGGTCAACTGGTTGTTATGGCCCATAGGCCCTCCCAGGGCAGTTGCTATGCTCTACATGTCATTGCTGTGCACCTATCCGTAAAGCACTCCCAGAGTCATAAAGCATAGCACCCATAAGCTAACTTCTGATTGGTTCCCTGCCATGAGGCAGGCATCTGACCTCCTAGTGACCAAGGCAAGGACAGGCAAGCATGTGCTAGGCTGTTATGGCTGCTGAAATGGGGAGCTGGCCCCTTCACTTCTACATGTGGACATCCAGTTTTCCTCACCTAATTTGTTGAAGATATCTTTTCTCCGATATGTAGATACACCTTACAACCCTCTTTATATAAAATATACAGTAATAGTTCTCCTTTTATTTATGACTTCAGGATTTTCTTTTATTTTTTAGTCAATCCAAGCATTGTCAATTGTGTTAATCTTCTCAAAGAATCAAGATTTGTGTACTTCCTCTGTATTTTCCTCCTCTCTATTTGACTATATCTGCTTGGTATTTATTTTCTTTCTTCTGCAAATATGAACAAGGTTTTTTTTTTTTTTCCCTAACTGTCATGTTAGGTTGCTGATTTGAGATCTTCCTGGGCCAGTGTTCTCAGCTGTAATTCTCCTCCCTAGTGCTGCTTTTACTGTACCCCATATGTTTTGGTAGGTTATATTCTCATGCCGGAGTATAGCTCAGAGGCAGAACATTTACCTCAGCATGTCTGAGGGAGGCCCTAGGTTTGGTCTTTAGCAAGACATACACACACACACACACACACACACACACACACACACACACACACACATACACACACACACACACACAGGTTGGGGGAAGTGAGAATATTGTGTTCTTGTTTTCATCACATCTAAGCAGCTCCTAACCTCCCTCCCCATGGTTTCTTGTGTGTGTACATTTGTGTATGTATACATGTGTGTGTTGTTTGTGTTCACATGAGGAGGCCAGAGGAGGGCACTATCCTGTGAAGCAGATTGTCTTGCTGATTCCCAGGATCCCGTTTTTTGCCTAGTCTGGGAGCTGGAAGTCCCAGCAATCCTCCTGTATGTGTTCCTCTTAGTGCTGGAGTGACAAGTGTGTGTGTGGCCTCACCAGGTACGTGGCAGCTGATATTCAAACTCTAGTCATCATGCTTTCCTAGCAAGCATTCTTAATCATCCAGCCATCTCTCTAGCCTCATTTTTTTGTTTTTATTTTTTAAAAGTATGTTCTTAAAATTATGTACAGGTTTTAAAGATATTTTGTCAGTCCTTCCAAAAATAGGTACAATTGTGCTGCTGACTATATTAGAATTTACAAATTTGATTATTGCCTAGAGAAAGGAAAATTATTCCTAAAATGTACTTATCCAGGGGCCAGTTCATCTTCTAATCTGCACAATATGAAGAAGAATATTCCAGATGATGGTCCTCATCTGAACTTTCACTCACTTCTGTTCAGTAATGCTTCTCCATGCTCAGACTAGCTGTACCCTTCCTGCCAACAACCACTAAATACCAAATAGTGCTTCCTGTGTCTTCTTCAACAGAAACCTAGGTTATGTTTCTCAGGCATCGCCATGTGTGCTGGCCCTAGAGATGAAATACTGTGGAAAGCAAGATACCCAAACAGCATGTGTGTCTGTGATTACCTTGGAGTTGATTTTCCTGGAAATATATTGTCATTAGGTTGAGTGACTTCAGCTTTACTTATCTATCTCATCGTCTACTCCTTTCCCTGGGGCCAAGAGAGTCTGGCGGGAGGGAGGAACCAGAAATAATTCCAGGTCAGGAGCTGCCTTGTACTAAGGCAAACCACTAGTTGTGTAAGAGTGTTTTTACATTTTAAGACATTTGTAATTTCTGGTTTTCCTTCTGTTACAGGCTTCCAGCCTCACCTCACCATGGACAGTTGCCAGTAGCTTGTATGATATCTATCTTTTAAAATCTGTAGAGGTTGGATTTTGTGGCCCAGCATATGGTCTACCATAATCTTTTGTTTTTGAGTGCGGTGCTCTGCACACTAATCAGGTCAGGTGTTATCTATTACCATTAGTCCACTTATTTCACAATAATGATATTGTACAACATACATTTCTTGTGTGGGTTATGTGTTTGAGCACGCAAAGAAGCTCTAGAAAGCCACTCCAGTTACTCTGTAGGCATAACAGAAGACATGCGGGAGGCAGGGTTGGGATTAACCTTTTCACTGAAGCCCATTGCTTCCGAAGTGAGGCTGAGGGTAGCTAGGATACAGGATGTTTATCTGGATGATAACCTAAGGCCAGCTGAGCCATGGAGCCTGGAGCGTGTTCCACTGCATCTCTCAGCGGCGTCCCTTCTGAAGATACCCGGGATGTACTGAGGTGTGTCCGCAGTTCAAGATGGGCAGTGTTCAGCACTTCCGGGGCAACAAACACTTCAATAACTCCACACTGCCAACTCTTCTTCCCATCACGGCTGTGGTAAATGGTTCACATAATCTTCGTTGGCCATGTGCAGTCACAGAGATGACTTCCTGTCCACTTATACTGCAGGTCTCTTGTTTCCTGCCCTGTGACTTCTGTGACGTTTTGCAGTCCACTCAGTGATCACGCCAGTACAGTGGGAATTTTGAGGAAATCGCGCTCCCAAGTTTTCATCAGTGGAAGAATGGCAACCGCATCACAAATGTTTCAACCTTTTGTTACCTTTGCACCGACACATTTAAATGCTTAGATTCGTTCATGAAATTTCCTTTGAATCAGTTGTGGTAATACATTTGCAATCCTCGCACTTTGAGAGGCCGAAGCAAAAGGATTGCTGTAAATTCAAGGCCAGCTGGACTTACATAGCAAGTTCAAGGAAGGCCTGAGCTACACACAGAGATTCTAGCAAAAAAGAAAGAAGAAAAAGAAAAAGAAAAAGAAAAGAAAGAAAATCAATAAGTAGCTAAAAATAAGTAAACAAATAACTTCTTTAAATGTGTCAATCTGAAAAAAACTACTGTTGGTCAGCTTTAAAAATATTTATTTCTAGCTTATGTTAATGCGTGTGTGTGTGCACCATGTGCGTGCCTGGTGCCCAAAGAGGCCAGAGGAAGGCATCAAATCCCCTGGAACCCTAATTACAGAAGGTTGTGAGTTGCCAGCAGGGTGTGGGGAATTGAAACTGGGTCCTCTGCAAGAGCAGCCAGTGCTCTTAACCACTGAGCCAGCTCTCCAGCACCATGCTCAACTCATTTTTATTATTATACTCTCCTTACTGGAATACGTTCCCAAGTAAATCACCTACATCTAAGCCTCTTTTCCAGTGTCTGACTTGGAAAAACATAGTTCAAGGCAGGAATTGTCAAAAAAAAAAAAAAAAAGCACACAGGAGCTTCCACGAATAGACAATCTGTCTAAAGATGAGACAATTTAAAATGCAACAAACTGCCCAAACTTTATAAAAGTACATTGAACATATAAAAGCCATCACCTTATAATGATACTCAGAAGGAAAGATGTGAGAAACAAAAGGCATTAGATATCTTAGAAAGTTGCTGTGGTGCCAAGTAATTATTTTAAAAATTAGTAATCAAAAGAAAAGAAGCATCTGTCTTGGCTTTTCCGGCACAAATTGTGTATCAAAGAGCCAAGGAAATTGGCACAAGAATAGAACAATTAACCCAACAAACAAAAACTCAGTTCATGCCGGGCATTGGTGGCGCACGCCTTTAATCCCAGCACTCAGGAGGCAGAGGCAGGCAGATCTCTGTGAGTTCGAGGCCAGCCTGGTCTCCAGAGTGAGTGCCAGGACAGCCTCCAAAGCTACACAGAGAAATCCTGTCTCAAGAAACCAAACAAAAAACAAACAAACAAACAAACAAAAAAACCAAAACCTCAGTTCAGAAAGTGACCCACACATGCACAGTCCCTTGGTTTTTGACATTTGTAGTTTTGGGCTCTAGGGAAGAGACTGTTTTAAACAAGAAATCCAGGTCACTTTCATGTTCATGTGGAATCCCTGTAGCTTAAACTCTCAATCACTATTGCCACATTGAAACACACAGGTAGAGTAGATTACAGACACGATCACAGAGAACAATACAATAAAGTGTTTCAAAGGCAATAAGAAAAATGCATTATTTGAGGACAAAATATTGACTACAATGGGAAGAAAAGGGGGAAACCTGGGCTAACAAGATGGTTAAGTGGGTAAAGGTGCTTGCCACACCGGCCTGATGCCCCAAGTGCCATCCCCAGATACTGTAGCAGAAAGGGAGTACCAACTTCCTTTTTTTTTTTTTTTTTTTTTTTTTTTTTGGTTTTTGGAGAGACAGCGTTTCTCTGTGGCTTTGGAGCCTATCCTGGAACTAGCTCTTGTAGACCAGGGTGGTCTCGAACTCACAGAGATCGGCCTGCTTCTGCCTCCCAAGTGCTGGGATTAAAGGAGTGCGCCACCAATGCCTGTCGAGAGTACCAACTTCTAAAAAGTTATCCTTTGACCTTCACATGTACACAGTGGTATGTGAGCCTACACACACACACACACACACACACACACACACAGTAAAAATTCAAAAAGGGCGACAAAGATAAAAGAAAGTATAGATAAATAAAATGTCATTAAAATTAAGACCTTTTGTTCATTAAAAAACAATATTAAGAGAAAAGGGAGGGGCTAGGGAATGGTTTCTGGCTGTCAAGTGCCTGCCATGCAAGCGTGAAGAACCAAGTTCAATCCCCAGAGCCCACACTAAGAGGTAGTATGGTGGCATGTATTTGTAATCCCAGCACTGCATAGGTAGAGACAGAAGAATATCTGGAACTTGTTGGACAGCCAGTCTAGCATAATCAGCAAGACCCATGTTCCACTGAGAGACCATGCCTACAAAGATGAATGGCCACCCTTAGGAGCAATACCTGAGGTTGGTCTCTGGACTTCACAATCATGCAAACACAAAAGAAGAATTAGACATTTGCACTGACTTTTCTGACACAAATTGTAATTAAGAAAATGGGCACAAGAATAGAATAACTCCTAAAACAAACAATCCTTCAGAAAACTTATACACATATACACAAAGTGAAAAGGTAAGAAACACCCTGAAAGGAAGTATTTGTCACATTTACATGACATCTCTAAATAACCCACAAATTAGCAATAGGCAGGCAACAACTCCCCTAAAAGAAAAAATAAGTTAAGATGGTGAATGGCCACTTAATATATTTAACAACCAGTAAAATATGTAACCATTCTCTCTTATCATTCATTACAACAATGCACATTAGAAGTTCAGTGTCTTTAAAAATTCAAAATATCTTTTAAAAGTTCAAATTCTCTCAGTTGTAGACTCCTGTAAAAACCAATATTAGGTTAAATACTTTTTTCCAGATAGAAGAACCAAAGGGCTTGGGTAACTTCTCTGTCCTCTGCAGCATACACAGCTTGTCTTCTAGGCTCCTGGTGGCTTTACTCCACAGCTGCTGTTGTCTTTGGGGGTCATCCTATGGTTGTGACATCTCCAAATTGCCAGGGTCTTCTGCTGCAACTGGGCTATACTTTCACCAATAGCCTCTCTTGGGCTCTCTTCATGGTGCCAAGCCTCAACTTGTCTCCATGACCCCTTTAATCTTGGGGCTTTCATTGCACCTTCTCCAATGGCCTCTTCTAGCCTCTCACAGTGACAAGTCTCAGTTTATTTTCATGATCCCTTCATGCCTTCAAAACCAGAACCATCTGGGTGACTCTTACACTACCAAATTGTGTTTCAGTGTGAGGTACAGCTTACAGCTTTGGCTGTCTCTGGAACACAGCTTCTGTGTGCTAACTCTGAGGAAACACTTCCCAGAAGATTTTACATCAGTGATGCTGGTCTCCTCTTAATCACCACTAATTTCTCAGCTCCAGATGACCAGCATCAATTGTCCTAGCAAAGTAAAGGTTTTACTTCAGTGGTTCTGGTTTCTTGTTAATTACAGCTGATTCTTCAGCCCCAGCTAACCGGAACTGCAGACTCTCAAGTCAAAATAACAAACAGCAATGATAGAATCTTTAAGTGACTCTCAAACTTCTCTCTGGGATTTCACAAGCCAGGCTGCCACTGTCTGCATTTCTCTCAACACTTGTCTTCCAAGCTCCTACTGAACAGTTCACCAAGCTTTGAACACTCAATGCCTTGAACACTCTAGCTCAAGTTCCAAAGTCCTTCCACAGTCCTCCCCCAAACATGGTCAGGTCTGTCACAGAAATAACCCACTATACAGATATCAATTTCTGTCTTTGTATTACTATTGCATTCTTGAAAATACCATGGCCAAACCAACTTTGGGAGAAAAGGGTTTATTTGGCGTAAGCTTCCATATCTCTGTTCATCATCAAAGGAAGTCAGGACAGGAACTCAAACAGGGCAGGAACCTGGAGGCAGGAGCTGATGAAGAGGCCATGGAGTGGTGCTGCTTACTCATTTACTTCCCATGGCTTGCTTTCTTAGAGAACCCAGGACCACCAGCCCAGGGATGACCCCACCCACAATGGGCTGGAACCTCATCTATCAATAATTAAGAAAATGCCTTATAGGCTTTCCTATAGCCCAATCTTATGGATGCATTTTCTCAATTGAGTCAAGTTGACACTAGCCAGAACAAACACCAAGATATGAATGTACATATAACAACAAAAATGAATGAGTGGTGGCGTCAAGTGTTGGTGAGGATGAAGAGCAATTACAATCCTCATCTGCTATTACTGGAAGTGAAGGTTGGCTAAGGTCTCTTCTGAAAACCTCTTTGCAATATATACTGACCTTGAATACACCCACTTATCAATGATGCAGAAACTCCAACTTCTAAGAATGTACTCCCTAAGATAAACTCAGTTGATTCGCCAAAGACTGGCACAAGGATATTCAAATCAGCATTATTTACTGAAGTCCAGACTGAAAAGACCATTGTTGGTAGACAGATTGAGTAGACTGCTATGATTTGATACAGTTGAACACCGTGCAGCAGCAAGAACGGGCTGAGTATTGCTATGTGCACTAACATACAAGAATCTTACAAAGGAACAAGACTAGGTTAAAAGCAGAAAAAGATATGAAATGTCTTGTGAACTTAATATATATTTCAAAATTAGGCAAAATTGATATATAGTATTAGGAATCATGGTTATCCTGGGAAGTGTTGACTAGAAAAGGAAAAAAAGATTTTAGATGGTGGTGATTTTCTTATTTTTAAAAATTCTTTTTTTTTTTTTTGGTTTTTCAAGACAGGGTTTCTCTGTGGCTTTGGAGGCTGACCTAGAACTAGCTCTTGTAGACCAGGCTGGTCTCGAACTCACAGAGATCCACCTACCTATGTCTCCCGAGTGCTGGGATTAAAGGCGTGCACCACCATTGCCCGGCCTAAAAAATTCATTTTTAAGTTTATGTATATATGTTTGTGTATGTGTGAGTATATGTATGTGTGATGGTAGCCATCAGAGGACAACAGAATCCTTGGAGGTGGAGTTAAAGGTGGTTGTGAGCTGCCCCATTTAGGGCCTGGGGACCAAACTCAGGTCCTCTGGAAGAGCAGCTAGCACTCAACCATTGAGGATCTCTCCAGCTACCCCAGCATCATGGTAGAGAGGGCATAGCAGCAAAGTTCTTATATTGTAGTGGTCCAGCAGGTGGAGAAAGGGAAAGTCAGATGCTCTCCTTTCCTCTTTCGTTCTGTTCCAGGTCTCAGCCCATGCAATGATGCATCTATATTGAACCTGTTATCTTTGGAAATGCTCTCACAGACACACTCGGTTTCTGAGGTAATTCTGTTTAAGTCCAGTCAAGTTGACAACAAGATTACCTATCACTTAAAGTTCACAACATCACATTATTATAGCACGATGTACAATTTTACTGCCATAAAAAATCCTCTGTGCTCTGACTGTTGATAACTTCCAGTAACCATTGATCTTCTTAAAATTTTTATTTTTATGTGTATGGATATTTAGTTTTCATGTATGTCTGTGCCCTACATGTGTGACTGGTGCCTATAGAAGCCAGAAGGCGATGTCAGATCATCTCTGGCCCTGAAGTTACAGACAGTTGTGAGCCACAATGTGGGTGCTGGGAATTGAACCTGGGATCCTCTGAAAGAGCAACTAGTGCTCTTAACTTCTGAGCCATCTCTCGAGCCCCATCAATGATGTTGTCTTCATAGTTCTGCTTTTTCTTGACTGTCATATAATTAGAATTACAGTATGTGCCCTTTTCTGATTGGTCCCTTTCACTTAATAACATAAATAATATTTCTATCCTGTCTCTCCATGGCTTATTCTTTTTAAGCACTCAATATTTTGTCTTCTGAATGTATCTGTTTATTTATCCATCCACCTACTAAAGGACATCTTGATGGCTTCCCCATTTTTCAGTTTTGAATAAAAGTAGCATAAACATCCATGTACAAGCTGTTATATGTTTTGAACTGATTTGGGTAAGTACTAGTCAGGGATTTGATAGAATCTTGAAAAGAGTATGTTGGCCAGATGTGCTGGCACACACCTTTAGACCCAGCACTCGGAAGGCAGAGGCAGGCTGAGTTCAAGGCCAGCCTGGTCTACAGAACAAGTTCCAGGACAGCTAGGGCTACACAGAGAAACCCAGTCTTGCAAAGCACACATACATAATAGATTATATTTAGGTTTGCAAGAAACCTCAAAACAACCTCCCAGAGAGGTTCCATGGCTTTCCCTTCACAGTGACAATGAATAGTGTTCCTGCTGCTCTGCATCTTTCTGTTATAAATCTTTATTTAATCTTTATTTTCTCCCTTGTCATATAAGTAAAATAAATCTAAAAGTCCTGATAAGTGTTAATACATTAAAGGCTATAACACAATCAAACTCGGACTTAGAAAGACAGGGGTGCTTTATGGATCAGCATTTTCAGATTTTATGCTTTCTCTTTAAATTTCCTGCTGCACCCTTCTACAGTCAAACAAAACATCAGAACAAACATTATTACTATTATTGAGTGGGACTCTTGTTATGTTGCTCATGTTGATCTTGAGTTACACACTCAAATGTTCCTCCTGCCTCAGCTACCTGATGATTTAGTACCACAGATGTGTACAGATGTGCTAGATGTCCATCATGTCTGTCTGTTTAGCAACCATTTTTAGGAAGTTAGGAATTCCACTAACAACCACTAAGATGAATAAGCACCTGCTGTGTACAGTTCTGTCTAAGGACGCACAGCAGGCAGCCAGTGGTGCCAAAGCTGTGCTCTTTACACCAGCTTCCAAGCTCTGATGGTTCTCACCTCTAAAAACTGTTGTCACCTAACATGCTCATGCAATTTGCTGCCTCACAATCCTGCCTGCTTCCTATTAGTAAGTAATGAACAACCTTTGCAGTTACACAGACCCAAAATACTGTGACATGGGACTGTCCATCATCCTTCACCCCAACACCTTATCAATCCTCTCATTCTCGTCTTTATTGTAAGTAAATGTCAATAGATATCTGTTGAATACATAAGAATTAGCTTTCAGTATTGGTTTCCCTTCTTTGGGCCCTTAAATCTTTTAATGTTTCAAGCTATGTCAATTAATGTTAATGCACTTGGCTAAATTTTGCAAAGCTCTGGGTTCCAACCCCAGCACAAAATAAACAAAGCTGTTTCTATCAGAGAGAACTGAACAGTATAATTTGCATCATACAAGCTATAATCAGAATAGTCAGATAAGATGTAAACAGAAGTATTATTTGGATTTAAAGAAACATCAGTCTCCCAAGGGAAAAATCACACTGATAGGTTCGAGAACTTCTTCTGTAAACAACACTCACTATGTCCTTTTTTCCCCTCCTTTCCTTCAACTGGTGTTCAACTGGGGTCTCACCATATTTATTGCCATCCATATGAATTGCTGTGGATCCTCATGGTCTTAGGCCTCTTGGCAGCTGCCAAGCACTGACATACTGGGGCAGGACTGCATTCCACACCCCCTGGCCAGAGAAGCAATACTTTGATGGTCCAGAAGTCTGGGAAGCCATCTCTATCCTTCTCACCAGCCATATCCATGAGTCTGCAGAGATGAGCTGCTCTGCAGGCTGAGCTTCTGGGCTGGCTCTAGCTCTAAGGACAGAGAGGGAGGGACAAAAGACTGAATCCTTAAAAAATTACTAATTATTATTGGTGTGTGTGTGTGTGTGTGTGTGTGTGTGTGTGTGTGTGTGTGTATGCAGGCACACATATGCCATGGTACATATATGGATATATGGTTAGAGAACATCTTGGGAGATGCTTCCCTTCTTCCACCTTCTCTTGGGGGATTTAACTCACGACATGGGCTTTTACTTGCTCAGCTGTCTCACTAGACCTGCTCTCCATCCTTGATCACATTTGTTGTCAGTGTTCTGGAATTTAGCCTTCTAGTAAGTGTTTAATGGTAGCTCATTATTGATTTGCGTTTTCTTGAAGCCATATGACACAAGCATATTTTTGCATGCTTATTCCTTATCTAGCCATTGTCTTTGGTAAGGGTTTTGTCAAAGTTTTGACCACATCTAAAAGACTGGACTTTTAAAATAATCTTGGAAGGGCTATGGAGATGGCTCAGCAGTTAAGAATGCTTGCTGCTCTTGCAGAGGACTGAGTATAGTTTTCAGGGTCCACATTGGGTACCCCACAACCATCTGTAACCCCAGCTTTAGGGAATCCAGTGCCTCGGTGCACACCAGCTTCCACAGGCACATGGCCACAGACAGAGGACATATAACTTAAAGATTAAGTCTATCAAAACTATTTTTTCAGTTCTAAAAATTGTGTGTGTGTGTGTGTGTGTGTGTGTGTGTGTGTTTATGTGTGTGTAGAAGTTCTTACTAGGTATGTCATTTTGTTGTTCTTGTTTAAGAGAGAGTTTTACTCTTTAGTCCAGACAGGATTCAACTTCATCTTCCTCCTCCACACTCAGCCTCTGAGTGCTGAAATTACACAAATAAGTTCAGATTACTTTGTAAATTTTTTTCAAATCTACATTTTTTGTCATTCTTTTTACTTAGTCTTCTGCAAAACCATTTGTTTGTGTATGTTTATTTATTTACTGTGGCACTATGTATTGAACCCAGGGGATCAAACATGCTAGATAAGCATTTCTCTATTAAACTATGTCTTAGTCTTTGAAAAAACATATTTTTAACTTTGAGGCAAGGGCTTTCTGAGTTTGCATTGGCCTTGTCTCACTCTTTAGAACAGAAAGACTCTGAAATCCACCCACCCCCCATCAGCCTCCAAAGTAGCTGTGATATACAATCCATTTTCTAACTTTCCTGTTTGTTCACTTTATTCCCTTTTACTGTCCTAGTTTAACTTCTTTCATTTGATATATGTATATATGACTTGATGAAACTATATGAACTCTATAAACCACAAATGAGAGAAAGCATACATTTATCTTTTGGAAACTGTCTTAATGCACTTAATATAACAATTTCCAGCTACATTCATTTTCCAGCAAGTGACATACCTCCATTCCTCTTTATACTGAAAAAATTCCATTATATTTATATACCTCACTTTATTTATCCATTCCTCTGTTGATGGACATCTAGGTTGGTATATAACTTAGCTATATTTGAATAGCACTGCAGTAGACATAGATGTGCAAGTGTCCCTGATGTATTCACTTGGGGTCTTTTGGGTAAATAGGAGTGGCTCATCCATTTGTAAGATTTATTGGGAAAACAAGAACAAACAAATTCCAAAAGCAGTAGATGGGGAGAGATAATTAGCACAGGAGTAGAAATTAGTGAATTGGAATATTTTAAAAATAGAATCAGGGACTGGAGAAATGGCTCAGAGGATAAGAGCACTGCCTGCTCTTCCAGAGGTCCTGAGTTCAATTCTCAGCAACCACATGGTGGCTCACAACCATCTGTAATGAAATCTGGTGCCCTCTCTAGCCTTCAGGAGGTATACATGCAGGCAGAACACTGTATACATAATAAATAAATAAATCTTTAAAAAAATAAAAATAGAATCAATGAAACAAAGAGCAGGTTCTTTGAAAAGGCTAATCAAGATTGACAAACCCTTAGCTAAATTAAACTCATGAAACAGAGAAGACCCCAAAAGATCATTCATCATGATCAAGTTGGTTTCATTCTAGACATATATGGGGTGGTTCATTACACATAAAGCAATAAATGTAATTTATCACATAGTGGACTCAAACCTAGAAATCACACAATCACCTCAATAGACACAGAAAAGGCTTTGATGAAAACCAGCATCTTTCCATGACAGAAATCATGGAAAATTAGGAATAGAAGGAGTGTACCTCAACCCAATAAAGGCTGAATAAACCTGGCGTTGGTGGCGCACGCCTTTAATACCAGCACTTGGGAGGCAGAGGCAGGCGGAACTCTGTGAGTTGGAGGCCAGCCTGGTCTACAGAGCGAGTGCCAGGATAGACTCTAAAGCTATACAGAGAAACCCTGTCTCGAAAAACCAAAAATAAAATAAAATAAAATAAAAAATAAAAAATAAAGGCTGTATAATGTAAATCTATAACCAGCATCACGATAAATGAAAAAAAAACCACAAATCATTATCATTAGGATTGGGAACAAGACAAGGGTAGCCACTCTCTCTAGTCCTATTCAATATTGTCCTTAAAGTCTTTGTTACTGCAATAAGACCAGAGAAACAAATAAAAGGGATACAACTAGAAAAAGAAGCAAAAGTATCCCTTGTGTGTGATTTTATACATAAGAGATCCCATACCCTGGTGTACAGAGCTAGTTCCAGGACAGCCAATGCTACACAAAGAAACCCTGTGGAAAACCCCTCCCTACCATCACTAAAAAGAGATCCTAAAGACTATACCAAAAGTTTCAGCAAAATAGTAAAATGCAGAATTGCCATGTTAAAATTGATAGCCTTCCTATATACCAATGACAAAAAAAGCATCAAAAACAGTCCTGTTCACAGTATGAGAGAGGGGTGAGGGAGAAGGAGAGGGAAGGGGAGTGAGCTAGAGAAAGAGAGAGAATGTGAGAGTGAACAAATGCCCTGGAATAAACCTAACCAAGAAAGTGAAATACCAGAAGTGAAAGACCTTTACAATGAAAAGACCAGAGAAAGAAATAGAGGAAGACACTAGAAGTTGGTAAGACCCCTCGTACTGATGGACTGGAAAAATTAATAGTGTGAAAATGGCTATCTTATTAAAAGCAACCTAGATTCAGTGGGAATATAGGCTATGATTTTTATTGAAAATGTTTTCTCTGTTTTTAGCATGAAACTTCTTTTTTAAGAGTCTTAAAACATTTAAACTAATGTGTAGCTGTGTTTGTGTGTTTGCTATTCTGGAGATGCAGTTACCAGAAGTTGTGAGTTGCCTGATGTGAGTCCTGGAAGCCGAACTGAGGTCTTCTGCAAGAATAATGTTTGCTCTTAACTGCTGAGCAGTCTCTCTAGGTTGTCTCTCCTTTTAGGCCTATGCTTCGTATATTTAATCTTTTCATTGATCTTTTTAGTTTTAATTATGTGTTTGCATGTGTGTCTATGTTGCGGTATGTGCACATGAGTGTGGGTGTAGATAGACACCAGAAGAGGGCATCAGAGTGCCTAGAACTGGAGTTAGAGTGTCTGTGAGTAGTGGAAACTAAACTTAGGTCCTCAAGAACAATATGTGCTGTCATCTGTTGAGTCATTTCTTCAGTCCTCAAATGGTATATTTATACCTTCTAATTAATCTTTGTCATTGATTGTCTTTTGACTCTTCGAGTTCCTTTCCCTTGTCTTGAAGACCTTATATCCTCTCCTAAAAATCTCATGTTATGTCCTCTCCATGCCCGATTCTATCACTGAGGCTTTTTTTTTTTTTCCTGAGACAGGGTTTCTTTGTGTAGTCCTAGTTGTCTTGAGACTCACTCTGTAGTCCAGTCTGGTGTTGAACTCACAGAGATCTGCCTGCCTCTACTTCCTGAGTGCTGGAATAAAGAAATGTGTCACCACTTTCTGGTATCTATGAGACTTTCTGTGGGGCTTTTTTTTTCCACTTTAAGGTATGTCTTTACTGTTACCTTTATGATGGACATGTTGGATTTTTTTTTAATTTTTATTTTATTTTATTAGTTCAAATTAGGAACAAGCTTGCTTCAGATGTCAATCCCTTCTCCCTCTCCCTCCCCTCTCCCCAACATCCCACCTGCCCCTAGCTATCCCCCCTCCACTCCCCAGGCAGGGTAAGGCCCACAAAAGGGGCTCCCCAAAGTCTACCACATCATCCTGGGCCAGCCTAGGCCCTTCCCCATGTGTCCAGGTCAAGAGAGCATCCCTTGGGATGGGCTCTCAAAATCCCTTCTTTTTTTTTTAAGACCTTACATATTTAAACTGGGATACTTTTTTCCAAAGTTGACAGCACAGCTAAAGTTTCCAAAAAATTCAAATTATATATGTATTTATATTTATATTTATATTTATACAAAAAGACAATAATGGCAGTATGTTATGCCATTAGCAACAGCATTATCAATAGCAACAGCTTTTCCAGGTTCTGCAGTCATTTGAACAAAATTGTAGAGACATCCAGCACTCTCCATTAAAAAAAAAAAAAGTAAAAAACAAAATCCCAGAAAAACAGCACAGTTCTGTTACCCTTGTGGTACCTGGCACCATTTTTTTTTTTAAATTAGCTTCTCAATCATCATCTGGAAGGAAACCATTCTGAGCAACATCATTAAAAACAGCTCTGATAAAGCACGGCCACTACTATGTATCATAAAGCAGGTCTTCTGTGGGGCTTTTTATTTGGCTTATTGAAATTTTCATTCCCTGGACATTCCTTTGTGAGTCAGTCAGGTCACAGCTGCTGATCACACCCCTGGGTGGACTGTTGTGGGATATTTGTACACTATGTGAAGATATTTTGCTGTGACTGGTTTAATAAAGAGCTGAATTGCCAATAGCTAGGCGGGAGGTGTAGGCGGGATTCCAGGCAGAGAGAGGAACTAGGAGGAGATAATCTAGGGCAGAGTAGATACCAATGAGACATGGGGGAGTCAGACATACAGAATGAAAGAAAGGTAAAAAGCCACATGGTAAAATGTAGATTAATAAAAGGTTAATTTAAGTTTTATAAGAGCTAGTCGAACAAGACTAAGCTAAGGCTGAGCTTTCATAATTAATGAGTTTCCGTGTTGTTATTTATGAGCTGGTGGTCCAAAGGAAAACCCAACTACAGTGGACCTTTATGGGTCATGTTGAAAGAAAGCCCGTCCCTACAGTGACACACTTCCCCCAACAAGGCCACACCTCCAAATAGTGCCACTCCCCTTGGGGAGCATTTTCTTTCAAAACACCGAATTCTACTCCCTGGCCCGCAAATGCTTATAGCCATATTCTTTCTTTCCCTTACTCTTGATGTTTCTTGAGCCTCGGAGATATGTTCCATTTCAGACTGAATATTCAATAGTCACTTATTCCCAGCACTTTAACTGGTTATAAACCACTGATCTTTGCAAAAGAAAGCTTCTCTGTCCAAAGTTGACAGCAGAATTAATCTATGGGTATAAACCAGTTTGATAGGGATAGCTTGTGCACTTGCAAAACAGTATCAGAAGCATCTGTCACTTCCCCAGCCACAGCCTTCAGAACAGGTTTATGATAGCAGATATGAATTCTGACTCCTAGAATGTGTTTCAAGGCCAATCAGAATGCAGTTAGTTATCCCCATAACAGACTTGCCACTATTGCTCCAGTGGGCACATCTTCCTGGGCAATTGGTACTGTTGCACTCAGGATCCACAGAGGAGTAAGACTATTGAAGACAGTCCTTTAACAGTAGCCTTCAGAGAAGCTTCTAGCGCAGTTCCAGTTAGATTTCCTCTATGTCCTGTGACCAGAGCATGTGGTGTCTTCATCAATTGGGTCTTACCATCTGGTTCTGGTTGGAAACCAACAGCAGTGACATTTTTGGATTGTTTGGGGGATCTCTTGGGCCTGCCATACCAAGAACTCATAGGAAGGGAGGCCACCTCTGGTACTAGGATTTCATTTAATCAAACTCTTAATTCTTTTTTGATTAGCTTACCAAGTGTCTTGATTAAAGTTTATAACAATCATTAACTAAGAAGATGTCCCACAGGCTTGCCTACAGTCCATTTTATGGAGACATTATATCAACTGAGTCTCCCTCCTCTCTGATGACTCTAGCTTGCATCAAGTTGGCATAACACTATCCAGGACAGCTGACCCCTTGTCAACTTGACACACAAACACATCACTTTCCCTTCTTGTTCATCCCCAAGATTGTATATTAATAAAGATATCACAATATAAACCATTTTACAAACTTTAAAAGTACCACAGCCTTACATATTTAACACTTTAAAAGTTTTTTTTTTAAATATCCCATCTCACAAGGATGACCCCAACTAAGACTCTAGCAATAGTGGAAAGGGTGCCTGAACTGGCCTTCACCTATAATCAGACTGGTGAATACCCCAACTGTTATCATAGAGCCTTCATCCAGTAATTGATGGAACCAGATACAGAGATCCACTACCAAGTACCAGGCCAAGCTCTGGGAATCCAGTCAAAGGGAGGGAGAGAGGAGGGAATATATGAGCAAGGGAGGTCATATAATGAAGGGGAAACCTGCAAAGACAGCTGAACCAATCTTGTGGGAAATTGTGAACTCTAGACCAATAGCTGTTGAGCCGCCATGGGAAGGAACTAGGCCCTCTGAATGTGGAAGAGTTTGTAGCTTGGTCTATCTGAGTGACCCCTTGTGGGAGCCCATTCCCTATGGTGACATGCCCACGCTCAACTGTAATGCAGGGGGAAGAGGTTTTGTTCTGCCTCAACTTAATGGGCCAGGCTTTGTCAATCTCCCATGGGAGCCCTTACTCTTTGGGAGGAATGGATGGGGGGGTGAGGTGTGAGGGGAGATGGAGGAATGGGAGGAAGAACTGTGATTGGAATGTAAAATGGAATTTAAATAAAAACATTTAAAAGTATTCAATCTCTTTTAAAATCTGAATTCTTTAAAAAAAAAAAAAACAAACCCAAAATCTCTTTTTTTTCCCGCGCCTATAAAATAGAAAATAAATTAAGTATGTTCTTACTTCAAGGGGGAAGAACCAGGGCACAGTCACAATCTGAACAAAGCAAACTAAACTCCAATAGTGTAAATAATGCAATGTCCATTTTCTGGCATTCACTCATAATCTTCTGGGCTCCTCCAAAAGGCTTGGGCCACCTCTCTCGCTCTGACCTCCACAGCACACACAATTTGTCTTCTGGGCTCAGGCTGGCTCCTCTCCATACCTCTTCTGTTCTCCATGGGCATCCCATGGTACTGGCATCTCCAAGATGCTGGGGTCCCTTACTGCAACTCGGCTACACTTTCACCAATAGCCTTTCCTGGGCCTTCTTCAGGGACTCCAGCCCTGCCACACAGTGCCAAGCCTCAGCTGCTTTCCATGATCCCTTCATGCCTTCAAGACCTGGATGACTCTTACTTATACTACCAGATTCAGCTGCCAATAGGAAGTACAACTTTTCCCACTTTCGGAAGACAGCTTCTGTGTGCTGGCCCTGAGGAAACAATTCCCAGAAGACTTCACTGCAATGATGCTGGTTTCTTCTTAATCCTAGTTGATTCTTCAGCTCCAGCTGACCACCATCAGGTGTCAATCAAACAAAGGTATCACTTTAGTGGGTCTGGTCTCTTGCTAATCACAGTCAATTCTTCAGCCCCAGCTAACCAGAACCACACTAACCAGAACCACAGATTCTTAGTTTAAATGGCCCAGTAGAATCCTTGCTTCCCTCTGAACCTTCATAAGCCAGGGATACTTAATTATTTTTTTTTTTTACTTTTCATTTTTATTTATGTGTATGTCTATGTGAGTATGTGCCACATACGTGTGGGTGGAGGTCAGAAGAGAGCTGACAAGATTGTTTGAACAAACAAAAATGATTTCTTTCATGTTAGCCTATAAGTGGGTGATTAGTACATTTATAATTAAACTGCAATTATCAATGTGTTTATTCAAGTCTGCTGGGTTGGCTTCTGTTTTTCCCCCACCCACCACACTTATTTTTTGGCTCTTCCTGATCTCTTCCCTCTGTTTCTCAGAGGTAAGTCTCTGACTATGAGGCAGCCCCTTGCCCCTTTTGTAATTTTGAAATGGGTTTACTATGCTGCCCAGGCTGACCTAGAGTTCCTGGCTCAAGCAATCTTCTCAGCTTAGCCTCCAGAATAGCCAGGACTACAGGTTCCTGGTCCACATGTTTTCATGTCTTTGGCTACACTGGGAATACTTGCTATTGGAGGAACCTACCAGCTTGGGCTCTGTTCTACTCTAGTGACTCAGAAACACAGAGTAATAGTGAAATGCATTTGTTTCTTTTCAATTTTGTTAGCAGGTACATGTAGCATTGTAGGCTTCTGGCTCTACCTGTTGTCTGAAAACAAAATTATAGGTACTATGATGGCTGCTTTTATGTCAACTTGACATAGCTAGACTTATCTGAAAGAAGGGAATCACAACTGAGAAAATACTTTCATAAACTCTAGCTGCAGGGCATTTTCTTAATCAGTGATTGATGGGGAAGGGTCCAGACCATTATGGGTAGGTAGTGCCATCACTGTACTGGTGGTCCTGGGTTCTATAAGAAAGCAGGTTGAGCAAGCAGCCATGGTGAGTAAGCCAGTAAGCAATACCTCCCCATGGCCTCTGCATCAGCTTCTGGCTCCAGGTTCCTGCCCTGTTTGAGTTCCTGTCCTGACTTCCTTCAATAATAAGCAGCAATATGGAAGTGTAAGCCAAATAAACTCACTTCTTCCCCAACTTTCTTTGGTCATGGTGTTTCATCTCAGCAACTGAGACAGGTTCTTTGTATTTTTCAACATGTTTAATTTATTTATCACAGTGTTCCTTGAATGTTATTTTGGTGCCTCATTTGCAGTGTAAAAGTTTCACATTACCACACTCCTTTCCCCTGTTTTCTGACCTTTGAGCTATTGCTGAGCATTATTTTTATATGCATTCTAAACTTTAAAAGCCATTGTTATTAGTGTCTTGCAGATAGAACAGAACTGATGCATATGTGGACTCACAGAAAATATGGCAGCACACACAAGAGCTGCAGAAGCTCAAGCCAGACAGGGATTCAGCCCTGAGAGGGGAAAGTGGACATGGATGCCACCACTAACCAAGAAACTGTCTACTATTGATTCCTGCTGGCAAAGGGAAAATCTGTTTTCTTCAAAACAGATTTTGAAGTCTCTCTGGGTATATCAATCACACTCCTTGGTGGGTCCCATGTCCATGTCCTATGGACTTTTTGTTTCATTTTGCTTTGATTTGGCTCTTCTTCTTCTTCTTCTTCTTCTTCTTCTTCTTCTTCTTCTTCTTCTTCTTCTTCTTCTTCTTCTTCTTCTTCCTCCCCCTTCTCTCTCCCCTCTGTCTCTCTCCCCCTCCTCCATCCCTCCATTCCTTTCCTTTTTTCTTTCTTTCTTTCTTTTTTTTCCTGAGACAGGGTTTCTTTGTGTAGACCTGGCTGGCCTTGAACTCACAGAGATCCGATGGTCATCTGCCTCTGCCTCCTGAGTCCTGGGATTAAAGGTGTGTGCTTGTTTGTTTTGATTTTCATTTTTTGGGTTTCTTTTTTATTTCTTACTTATTTTCTTTTTTTTTTTGAGAGAGAGAAAAGAAACAAAGTTGGGTGGGTAGGGAGGTAAGGAGGATCTGGAGGAGTTGGGGGAGGGGAACCATCATCAAAATACATTGTCTAAATTTTTTTCATTAAAAAGTTATTGTTGTTATTTTGGCTTTAATTACTGAATTACCTTAAAATACCAGAATTCATTTTTTAGAGCCCCTTTTGACTAACATCAAAATTAAGTAAAAACTACAGAGATGTAGCCTTAGTCCCTACCTCCCACGATCCCCCCTCTCAACATCCTTTATCAGCATGTACATTTTGTCAACTGATGAATCTATGATGAATCCGTGATCATCAGAACTCCATAGTAGATATCAGGGTTACTGTTAGTGTTATTCATTCTATAGATTGGGGAATCTATAATGGCACACATCTACTGTTACAGCTTTACTGCACCAATGCAAGCCTGCCTACTCCAAGCTAGTCCTGGGCAAACAGTGATGGTTTTATTATTCCAGTTTTGCTTTTCCCAGAGTGTCAAATTGTTGGAAACATAGTATGTATTTTATATAGGTATCAACATATACATAAATTTTCTTTGTGTCTCTCCATGGCGTCCTAATTAGCTTCTTTTTAAACAATGAATAGCTGTCAAGTGTCTAGATGTACCATGATTTATTGATCTACTCAACAACTGAAGGGTGTTTTGACTGTTTCCAACTTTTGACAGGAATAAAATCTCCATGAGCTTGAGTGTAACTATTGACTTGGAAATAAGCTTTCAAGCCCTTTGGGTACATGTCAGAGTGTGGTTGCTGATGGTATGGGTGTGTGTAATTTTGTGAGAAATTCTTCCACTGTCTTCTAAGTGGCTGTAGTGTTTTGCATTCCCACCAGCAACGAGAGTTCTTATCACTTCTTATCCTTGCCAGCATTTGATATTGTCATGCCAGAGATTACAGCTATTTTGACTAATGTTACTATATTTCATTGGTATTTTAATTTACATTTCCTTGTAGCATATTTTCCATCTCTTACCATTTCTTTGTTGAGGCATCTTAAGAGCTGTGGCCCACTTTTTAAAGGGGTTACTTACTTTTTTCATTTTATAAATTTTTATTTAAATTAGAAGCAATCTTATTTTACATATCAATCCCAGTTCCCTCTCCCTCCCATCCTCCCATGTCCCCCTCTAATTCCCACATCCCACCCCCAATCCACTCCCCAGGGAGGGTCAGGCCTCCTATGGGGGATCATCAAAGTCTGTTACATCATTTGAGGCAGGACCTAGGCCCTTCCCCATGTATCTAGGCTGAGAGAGTATCCCTCCATGGGGAATGGGTTCCCAAAGTTCATTTGTGCACTAGGGATAAATTCTGATTTCACTACCAGAGGCCCCATAGACTGACTAGCCCTCTTAACTGACACCCATGTGTCAGGGGGCTTGGGTTGGTCCTATGCTGGTTCCCCAGTTGTCAGACTGGGGTCCATGAGCTCCTACTTGGTCAGGTCAGCTGTTTCTGTGGGTTTCCCCAGCATGGTCTTGACCCCTTTACTCATCACTCCTCCCTCTCTACAACTGGATTCCAGGAGTTCGGATCAGTGTTTAGCTATGGATCTCTGCTTCTGCTTCCATCAGCTACTGGATGAAGGCTCTAGGATGGCATTTAAGGTATGGGAAAAGATCTTCACCAACCCCACATCTAACAGAGGGCTGATTTCCAAAACATGAAAAGAACTTAAGAAGCTAGTCACCAAAACACCAACTAATCTAATTAAAAAGTGGGGTACAGAACTAAATAGACAATTCTCAATAGAGGAATCTAAAATGGCTGAAAGACACTTAAGAAATTGCTCAACATCCTTAGCCATCAGAGAAATGCAAATCAAAACAACTCTGAGATACCATCTTACACCTGTCACAACGGCTAGAATCAAAAACACCAATGACATTTTATGCTGGAGAGGATGTGGACAAAGGGTTACTTATTTTTATATTGTTGACTTTTAAGAATTTTTTTTATATTATGGATAGCAGCCCAGGCTGGTCTCAAACTTACAATCCTCCTACTTCAGCTTCCAGAGTTCTGGGATTAGGGTCATGTACTTCCATGTATCACCAAGAACTACTACTTTTAATGAACTCTAACTGAGCAGTGCTGTTTTCTCCTCAGGGATTTCATTTTTAGTGTCACAATGAAAAAGTTATTACTAAACTCAAGGTCATTAGATTTTTGTCCTTGTTGTCTTCTAGGAGTTTAATAGTTAAATTTTATGTCTATGTCTGTGATGCACTTTGAGTTGAGTTTTGTGATATTTATACGGTATCTACATCCTTTGTGCCCTTCCATCTCCATCCTCCTCTCCTCCCTGCCTCTTTCTTTCTTTCCTTCCTTCTTTCTTTCTTTCTTTCTTTCTTTCTTTCTTTCTTTCTTTCTTTCTTTCATATGGAGCTCCAGTTGTTAATATCATTTGTTGAAAAAGAGTATTATGTCTCCATTGCATTGATTTTTTGTTTCTTTTGCAAAAATTAGTTGCTTCTATTCACATGGGTCTATTTCTAGGTTCTTCATTAATTTTTAAAATGATTTCTGTATCTATGTTTGTAAGAGGCATTTGAAAGTAGTTTTATTGTAAGATCATTGGTTTTGGCATTAGAACATTCATAGAGGAGTTAGGGAGTATAGACTCAGCAGTTATCCTCTCAAGTTATTATAATTTCCTGTGCAAATATTCAGAATAACTTATCTATGAGCCTGGCTCTTTCTGTATTGGAAGCTTGTACATTACTGGTGAATTGCTGGTAGTTACCTTTACAGTGATGGGAAATTTAAAATCCAGAAACAGAAGAGCAAAGCTGGACTCTTATCTTACCATATATAAAACTCGTGAGGATTATGGACTTAAACTCAAGACTTGAAGCTATATAATTCTGAGGAAGTAACTCAGTGTCAATGGCTTATTGACATTGGCCTGAAGAATGTTTTTATTGGCTCTGACACCAAACACACAAGCAACAAAAGCAAATACGGACAACTGGGACTGACAATTGGGACTGCATTAGCTAGAAATCTTCTGTACAGCAAAGGAAATGAGCCATACAGTAAAAAGGTAATCCACACAATGTTAGAAAATGTCTGAAATGTAGCAGTAAGATATTGACAGACCAAAAAAAAATTTAAAAATTAAGACTTGTTTTCTTTGATGTTTGTAACAACAACAACAATAAACGGCTATACTTAGGTGTCAGGTCAGGTTTTGGACATTTATCCTGCATGGTGTTCTCTCAGGTTATGGATGCTAAAGTTTGTGTTTGGCATTACTTTGGGAAAGTTCTCAGGTATGATTATTTTCCTGCCTTTGCTTCACATTCTGGTTGGTATTATTGTTGTGGGGTAGAGACCCAAAGACCATGCAGCATGACCAAAGTTGGAATTGAGAGTCCAATTGTTAAGCTGCCTAGCAATTTCCTGGAGAGAAATACTTCTCACAGATCAGCCTTGAATACATATTACAGGGAGGGTTTTTTTTTTTTTTAACAGGGAGTTTTTAAATACAAAGAACACAGAAAAACTACATCCTTGTTGGCAGTTGCAGGAGGAAGCAAGCAAGCAGTTTAACAAGAGCCAAGAACATGCAGTTATCTGGGGCATTCTGCAACAGGGTTGGGTGCTTTCCCACGGGACTTTTCAGGGCAGGGGCTAGAAACCAAAGATGCTTTAGCTGAGACAAGATGGAGAAACCTTTGCCCTGTTACATTACCACTATGAGAATGCTGCACCTTCTGTAGTTCTACAGCTCTTGGATACCATATTAGTCAACATTCTCTAGAGGATTAGAACTGGTAGAATGAAGCCATATTAAAAAGAAACATATAGAGTGGCTTATAGGCTGAGGTCCAGCTAGTTCAATAATGTCTGTCTCTGATGGAAAGGCCAATAATTCTATAGCTGCGAGTTCACTGAGACTGGAGGTCTCAGCTGGTCTTTGGTCTGGGTTAGAGTCCTGAAGAAGTAGATTCTAATTCCAGCAAAGGAATGCCTCAGGAAGAGGATAGATGAACTTTGCCAGGAGAGTGAGAGCAAACGTGAAAAGTAAACCTCCTTACATGTCCTTCTGTGTGGGCTGTTACCAGAAGGTGTGGCCCAGGTTTAGGGTGACTTCTCAAACTTCAAACCATCCAGATTTAGGGTAGGTCTCCCCACATAAAATAATCCAATCAGTAATCCCTTGTCTGTGTGCCCAGCTACTTTAGTTAATTCCAGTTGTAGTGAAATTGACAATTAAGATCAACCATCACAGATAATTTGATGATTTTTTTTCCTCTGTTGTTTCCTATTTGTTTCTTAGTTTTGTGGAGGGAAGCGTGATATTCTCTAGCTTAGGACTCTCTGCCTCTCTGCTTACATTACCCATCGTTCCTGGCTGCTGCCTACTTATTTATGAAAACCTTAGCATGTTTTTTTTTTTTTTTTCTCCCCTTAGTACTGGGGACTGAACCCAGAGCATTGTGATTCCCTTCAGCATCTCAGTTGTAAATGAGACCGAAGCAGTTTGCCCTGAGGCTTTACTTCTTTTACAGAGCTAAGAAGAGCTGTGGTTTTTCAGCTTCTTGGGTTATGTTCCTGCTAAGGAAGAGGGGCAATGGTCAAGATTCTTACATGACAGATAGATGCTGAATGTGGTGGTTTGAATGAAAAAATGCCCCCCCCCCCCCGTAGGCTCAGGGATTTGAACACTTGGTCCTCAGTTGGTGGCACTATTTGGGGAGGAACTGAAGCCTTGTAGAGGAAGTATGTCACTAGGGGTGGGCTTTGAGAGTTCATAGCCTTGCTCCACTTCTAGTTCATTCTCTATAATTTGTGCCTCCTGCCATGCACCCCTTCCCTCAATTACAGACATCACTTCGGGAAGTCAGGGAAGGAAAGAAAAAAGAACAGGAACCTGGAGGCAGGAGCTGATATGGACGCCATAGAGGCGTACCGTGATATGAAGTTGTAAGCTGAAATAAATCATTTCTTTTCAAGTTTCTTTTAGTCCTGGTGTTTATCACAGCAATAGAAAGCCCAACTAAGACACTAGGAATGCTTATGCAAGTCTATAATGAAAAAAATAGGAAGTCGGGAAGAAAGAAATAAAAATGTACACTTTGAAGATAAAAGAAAGGCACTAGGTAGTTTAATCTCCAGCCAAGGCATGAGCTGAAAGTTGACGAGGGATGTCCTTCTGTATACATGTTTCTCTTATTGGTTGATGATTAAAACAATGTTTGGCTAATAGAGGCAGGAAGATAGGTGAGGCTAGGAGAAGAGGAGAATGCTGGGGGGAGAGGCAGGAGACGCCATGTAGAGACCAGGAGGATAGGACGAGCCAGGCCTTCTCCGGTAAGATAAGGCCATCTAGAAATACACAGATTAGTAGTTATGGGTTAATAATTAAGACAGAGCTAGCCAATAAGTATCCCTAGCCATTGGCCAACAGTTTTATAATTAATAGATGCCTTTGTGTGTTCATCTGGGGCTAAACGGCAGCTGGACCTGGTGGGACAAGAAACTCCAGCAACAAAAGGTCATGTTGTAAGTATTAGGATTAGCACATCTTATTCCATGCTAGAACAAAGGGAAGGATGCCTCATGGCAGGACCTCACCCAGCTAAACCTCTAATTTTTGGAAAAGAGCCTAAGGAGATTTCTGTTCTTGGAAAGCAACTGAATAAAAAAAGCTGCTGCTAATATGATTCAAGGAGGCCAGGTTCCTTCACAGGCTGGCAGCCAAACTTGACAGGGTAGTCTCCTGTGATGCTGGCTTTAGAGACATGACTGCTGCAATGGAGAAGGGTTTGTGAATTCTTCCTCTATAGTTTCAGAGAGTAGTCGAGTCCAGGCAATATGAAGCAAGGAAGTTTCTGCATGAAGACCCCAAGATACCATTGTGTGAAGCTGTGAAAATGAAGCCTTGGTTGCAGTGGTGACCCTGAGATGCTGATGATCGAGATGAGAGACATCTACCAAGGAGAGCTGCATACAGAGAGTAGAAACAGTCCCAAAGAGAGATGTATGTTGCAGCAGCATAGCCGAAGAAGCAGAGCCATTTGACATGGAGCATTGGAGCTACAGGATCTGGTGTTTGCCCATATTTCTTCACTATATCTCTAGTTCTCCCTTTTGGAATGGGAATATATTCTGTGCTATTGTATGTTGGAAATACATAATTTGCCCTTTGATTTTACAGGGGTTTACAATTAAGAGATTGCCTTGAGCCTTAGAAGAGAGTTTGGACTTTTTAAACAGTGTGAGACCATGAAAAACTATGGGGACTTTTTAAGTTGAATGAAAAGCATTTTTGCAGTATGATATGGTCACAAGCCTATGGGAGCTAGGGACTGGAAGGCAGTGGTTTGAGTGAGATTTTTCAGTTAGTTTCAGGTATTTGAATTTAAATACTTGGTCTGCAGTTGGTGGCACTGTTTATGTAGATAGTAAAGCCTGGCTTGAGGAAGGATGTCACTTGGACAGTGTCTTAGTTAGGGTTTCTATTGCTGTGAAGAGACACCATGAACATGGTAGCTCTTATAAAGGAAAACATCTAATTATTTACAGTTTTAGATGTTCAGTCTATTATCATCATTGTGGGACATAGTGCCGTGCAGGCAGATATGGTGCTGAAGTAGCTGAGCGTTCTTCATCTTGAGCAGGCAACAGGAAGTGGTCTGAGACACTGGGTGTTGGTTGAGCGTATGTGGGACCTCAAAGCCTGCTGCCACAGTGATGCACTTCCTCCAACAAGACCACACCTACTCCAACAAGGCCATACCTCCTAAAATGCCACTCCCTTTGGGGGCCATTTTCTTTTAAACCACCACAGACAGGCTTTAAGTATAGCCTCACTCAAACTTCCAATTTGCTTCCTATGCTTTTTGCTTGTGGCTGAAGTCATGACCTTTCAGCTTCCTATGCCATTGTGCCTTGCTGTCATGCTGTCCCCACATTAAGGACTCTTTGAAACTTCAATACAAAATAAACCCTTTCTTCCATAAATCACTTTTGATCATGGTATTTTATCACAGCAATAGGAAAGTAACTAGTGCACTGAACAAGCAATTATCTTGTAAACAGCATTCTTGGAGTAGTGGTGGGAATTGAACCCAGAACTTTCACATTTTAAGCTAGTATTCTGAGTTACATCCCTAGTGTCCTGCTTTAAGATATGTACTCGCTAAGTCGCCCATGCTAACTTTGAACTAAGTTGTCCTTCTGGTCTTGAATTCATGATTTTCCTGTTGCATTCCTTTGTATGCTGGAATTCCAGATAGGGAACATCACAGATTGAAAGTGTGTGTGTGTGTGTGTGTGTGTGTGTGTGTGTGTGTGTGTGTGTGTAAGTAAGCTCACCAGCAAACCACCAAAAACTAGCAGAGAGGCATGCAACATGATTCCCTTCACAGTCCCCAAGAAACTGTAGTTGTCCCGACCCGAGGGACAGCAACCTAGGGCAAGATTCCAGACAGGGGAATGGGGACAAGAGATTCGGAGAGAAAGACCCCAAGACAGGATTCTGATCACGTGGCAAATTTTATTTTTCCCAGGCTAGCTTATATAGTCAGTAAAGCGGGGTAAAGGGAAGGGGGAGAAGAGGCCAAGAGCCTGGTGTTAGTTTAAGCAGAATGTCAGAAAAACTATAGAAGAAGGATGTTGGCAGGGTAAAAAGTTCATGGGTGGTGGGGTGAGGGAGGGTTACCTAGGTAAGTGGTGGGGTGAGTGAGGGTTGCCTAGGTAGTGGACCTGTGGTTGGGACAAAGGATTGACGTCTGGGTCATGTTGTTCCTTCTGGGTGCTCATGCTTCTAGAAGCCATTTATAATCAAAAGATAGTTCTATAACCGTGTGCCCAGCCAAGTTTGGCCTAAAGGTTCATGCCAAGCTGTTTGGCTCCCATCAAGAAACCATGAACTTCTAAATGCAGAACAGTGAATCAATGAATTTCTGTAGATAACATGACCATAAATATATGATTAACACATGACTTTCCACAATGTGAAGACACTAATTCAGCATTCTGAATATGAAAGTCATAGTCTAGTTGTACATGACCCAAGGACCTAGGATTCTGAACATTCATGGTCACCAAAGATCCACCTGAGATAGTGGCTCCAAGTTCATTGTCTCATGTCAGTGAAGATTGAGGATGTGGACTTTCTAAGCAGATGCAAACTGTATCAAGGAGAAGAAAAGAAAAGTGAGAAACTGAGGAATAAGGAAAAGTGAGACAAACTTCCAAGAGAGGGAGCGATTTGCAAGAGAATAGAAATCCACTGAAGTCTCTGATCTGGAGGTTTTTTTATGCATGTCCCTCTGGTCCACACAGGGCATTGATCACCCACTGTTTGTGGGTGTCCTACCCAGTTAAGGATGGTTTGGAGTGGTTGAAGCCCCACCACACCACAACCCAACATCCATCTTTGATTTGTGGTTTGATGGCTGCTGACCCTGATGGTCTATTAGCTGTTAGTCACTGGCTGCTGTTGCTATTCTTTCCATCGTAAAGGAGTCTCAAAGACTATTAATTGTAATTATACTAAGCGGTTCTTTGTTCTCATATCTACCAAGAAGTAGCTGCATTTGTTCTTAGCTAACTGTCTGTGGGATGGTCTTGGATCTCATTCTTGAAGTTTCCTTAGAAGCTGTCTTCCAACAATTTGTTCTTGCTAGGATTAGTCTTTATTCTAAGAATGGTTTTGTTTTTCTCTTATGTGATGCTTTTGCAAAAACTACCATCCATTGATCTTCAAAATGCTCACCCAGTGTCATGGTATTCTATGTGACCCTGTTTTTGATGAAATATATCATTTTACATAAAACAGAGTCATACCATGATGTGGGGTGTCCTTCTATATCTGCAAATGTGTTGCTATTATTGGTTGATGAATAAAGCTGTTTTGGCCTATGGCAGGGCAGAATATAGCTAGGTGGGAAATCCAAGCAGAGATACAGGGAGAAAGAAGGCAGAGTCAAAACAGATGTCAGCAGCCATCAGGGAAGCAAGATGTGAGGTAACAAGCCATGGGCCTCGTGGCAAAATATGGACTAATAGAAATGGGTTAATTTAAATGTGAGAGGTAGCTAATAATAAGCCTGAGCCGTTGGCCAAACAATTAAATTTAATATTAAGCCTCTGAGTGATTATTTTATAAGCAGCTGCAGGACTGGGTGGGACATATAAAAGCCTCCAGCTATACCAGTGACTTTGGTTCATGGCATCCCTTAGTTTTACTGTGTTTTCCACTATCTTCAAGTGGTTGGTTTTTGATGAAGGTTGAATGGTCTTTTGGAGACTTTTAGAAAGTTGTTGATTTAAATCTAGGTGCCCATGTAACAACTTTGGCAAACCATCTGGAAGATAAACTCATGGTACAATGACCAGATAGGTGACAGTATTGTTAAGTTTCACTGTGAAGGTCAGGGGCAAGGTTCTCCAAATGACTGTTACTTGGGTTCTGAGTAGGCATCCAGCGCATGATGCCATTTCTCCCACAGTCAAGATTCATGAGTTCAGGGATCATAGAGTGGAAATGTGGCCCTGTCATTCCTTCTAATGACCCAGAGAACTGTTGCTTGCTTTTGCAACTTTATGCTCTGATGATCTAAATGTTAACCACTCATGGCATTTTGTAAAGTGCCTCCATTTTATTTGAGCAATGACAATTCTCAAGCTGGAAGTGACTTGGTTCCTAGAGCTAAAGTAACCTGTTTCTCTGCATTCTTGCCCTACCCACTCTATTGTTGTCCCCCATCCCCGCCCCACCGTCACTAATGACCAGCCATGAGAGATGTTTCTAGATCATCTGATAGAGCCTTTAGCTGACTCACTGGTTACTCCTGGCATTGGACAACTACAGGCCCATAGAAGGAAACTTTTCAATCTACCCAACTTTGTCTGTCCTATATAGACCTCAGCCTGTAAGCAGATAGCAGACCCTGGGTCTTTGCTCAGAGACACCCTCTGTGGGCTTTTCGCCTGAATAAAAACCTGTGATGTTCTTGAGCCACTCACTCACTTGTCTGTCTTTGGTACTCACTGATAATCACACTAGTGGCCTGAACAGGAAATTGCTTTCCACTGGTGGTCCCCCTCTTCCCTTTTTTCCCTCCTGTTTACACCATGGACTCATTGCATCCCTTCCTGCTTGAGCAACTCTTACAGACACCATCTCCATTGAGCTCATTATACCCACCACCAGCTGACTGAATTTGAGAGAATTTTGAAGCCCCCCCCAATAAAACCTCTTTCTGACCATCCACAAGGCAGACTTCTCAGAAACCCTGCCACAGATTGTACTACTGATGCCCCTCCAAAGGGTCTGTTGGTGTTGCCTCTCTTTATGTAGGGCAGTGCTTCTCAACCTTCCTAATACTTCGACCTTTTAATAACAGCTCCTCAAGTGGTGCTGACTATTTTGTTGCTACTCCATAGCTGTAATTTTGCTATTGTTACAAATTATAATGTAAGTATCTGATATGAAAGATAGCTGATTTGTGACCTGTGAAAGGGTCGTTCGACTCCCACAGGGTTGGTGACCTGAAGGTTGAAAATTGCTGATCTAGGGGGTTAGCCCTTCACCATACAGAGCCTGTACATTTTGAAATTTCTTTTCTCACTCCACCAAATAGCCACGGGACAACCATCCTCTTCAAAGGGTGTTCAATTAAGCCCAAACATCTTGTGTTCTACTCTAATATGGTCTGACTGCATTGCCTCCCCTACGTTGGCCATTGTTCATCAGAGGGGTTGCATGTTGAACTTACAAATAAAAGACTCCTTCAAATTTCCTCCAGCACAATGGAACTGGGTCTGAGGTTCCCTACATCTAAGCCTTTTGTCTAGCTCGGCTCCTGCCACACTCCTGCCTCATGTTCATTCTACCCTGCTTTTTCTCCTTCTCTATAAAAGTTCTCCCAGCCAGTCTCCTAGATGTCATCTCCCTCTTCTCAAATATGACCCTAAGTTGCCATGTTAGCGCTTTTGCTATTAAAACTGCTGTTATCTCTGCCAATTGTGTGCCTTTCCCACATCCTTTGCTTTGCCTCCAGGGCTGCAGGAAGTAGCTAGTCATGCCTGCCTCTACCCACAAATACCCAACTCCTCAGAAATGCCAAGTCACCTGTGGCCCAACCCTATTGCTAATTTGTGGCTAATGTAAATCCATGTTTTCCTCACTAGGATGTAAAGTCAAACTAGGATGTAAAGCCTCCCATTCCTTAGAGCCACCCGACTTGGCCCTATTTACATAAAAATAAAAACCTGTGTTTAATTCAGACTCCCAAATTGCTTATCTAGCCCCTACAAAGTCCATCTCTTTCTTCCCCTCTTCTCTCCTAGAAACCACACACATGAGACCCATCGCTCGGATCCCACTCTCTCATTCCCTGGTCACTCTTGGCCAAGTGACAAAGACAAGAAGTTTGTTTCCCCCTACTTTTATTCATTCTTGGATAATTTCATACAATTTGTATTTTGACTAAATTCACCTCTTCCAAGACCTACCTCCCCTTCTCTTCCCACCCAACTTTGTGACTTCTTTCTCTTTGTAAAAATCCATTAAGTCTAACTTGTCCTACCCATATTGGTAGGGTGTGTGGCGGTCCTCTGGAGCATGTTTGACTGGCCAGTGGTCACATACAGCCTTAAAGAGGGTCGACTCGCTCCTAGAAGCTGTCAGTTGTCAATTGTTCCTTAGCCAAGGATGGGGACTTCTTGCTCATCTTCCTCCATCCGGAGAGTTTGTCTGACTTGAGCTTTCACAGGTCTTGTACATACTGTCAGAACTACTGCTGTGAATTTATATGTGCAACTGCCCTACTGTGTCTGAAAACCTTTATTTCCTTGTAGTGTTAGAAATAGGTTTGGGGTCAACAACTAAGAATCTAAGCAATAGTGAAGAGGCTACCTTCAATGCCCTTCTCCTATAATGAGATTGATGACTACCTTAAATGCCATTGTAGAGCCTTCATCAAGTAGCTGATGGAAGCAGAAGCAGAGACCCACAGCTGAGCACTGAGCCGAACTCCTGGAATCCAGTTGTAGAGAGGGAGGAGTGATGATCAAAGGGGTCAAGACCATGCTGGGGAAACCCACAGAAACAACTGACCTGACCAAGTGGGAGCTCATGGACCCCAGACTGACAGCTGGGGAACCAGCATAAGACCAAACCAGGCCCCCTGAACATGGGTGTCAGTTGGGGGGCTTGGGCAGTCTATGGGGCCTCTGGCAGTGGAACCAGTATTTATCCCCAGTGCACGAATGGTCTTTGGGAGCCCATTCTCTATGGAGGGAAACTCTCTCAGCCTAGATATACGAGGAGGGCCTAGGCCCTGGTCCAAATGATATGGCAGACTTTGATGATCGCTCATGGGAGGCCTGACCCTCCCTGGGGAGTGGGTAGGGAGTGGGATGGGGATTGGTGTGGGGAATAGAAACATGGGAGGGAGAGGAAACTGGGATTGATATGTAAAATAAGATTTTTTTTAAATAAGATTGTTTGTAATTTAAAAAAACAAACAAAAAGACCCAAAAATCATTGCTCCAGTTGAAGACTCTTGGCAAGGCAAAATTTACTCTGATCAAGAGATGTACTGAACATAAGAGCCAGAGAGTAGGTACATCGGGGTGAGAAATGCGTCTGGTTATTACCCGGATGTAGGCGCTGTCTTTTTTCTATTTGAATCTGGTCTCATAGTCTTTCAAAATTGTCTAGACGTAAGAGAATCTGCACAAAGAAAATGAAGGAGGGGGGAAAGGAATCAGTCGCTTAAGTTCTGAGGAGGTGGCAGAGCCTCACTGTAAGCCAAAGTTTAGGAGGTTTGGAGAGTGTAGGGGGAGGGGCTGAAATATTTACATAAAAGTCTAACAAGGTAGGCAACATAAAAAGATTCAAATTCCTTGTCATAAACACAAGTTTTACAGTGTTTGACAAAAAGACTAATATTTAATGTTCCTTACAGCTGTAATCCATTGCATCTACCTCTTAAAATCTTCCTGTTCCCTTTTCTTCAGGGATCCTAAGTCTGGGGAGGAAGGGTGAGCTAGAGAGGGCCCATTAGGGGTAAGCATTCTGCAGAATCTCCCTCTAAGTCTCCATCAGTTGGGTCTCTGTGCTAATCACCATTTGAGAACCAAAAGAGGTTTCTTTGCTGAGGGCTTGGAGATGCACTAAAGTGTTGTTAGGAGCCAGTTTAAAACTATGCCCACTTAGGGTCTCTCCTTGGAACCTGTAAGATAAAATAAGCTGCATCCTCCCTCCCTTTTGGTTATGGTGTTTATTACAGCACCAGAAAAACAACTAGAACATTAGCATTCCTTTAAAAATTCATGAAAAATGTTTGTAAATGTGAATTTTTCTAGATTTCTTAGGTCAGGACAAATATACCACTATAAAATTAGAAACGAACTCTCTGTGTTTGAAGCAACAAGTTTTTCTTGAAAACATTGTTCTGTTCTGAGTGACATGTACGGAAGGAAGTGGCTTAGAAGACAGATTTTTCTGATTTTTAATTTCTTTGAGACAGGGTCTTACTATGTAGCCTGGCCTTGAACTCAGAGATCTGCCTGCTTCTGGCTCCTAAGTGCTGGGATTAAATGCACACCCAGCTTCCAGATTTTATGTTCATGAAGTTAATTGCTTATGTTTTCTGCTGAGTTTTTCAGGTTTTAACTATTTAGGAAAGTCAGTCTTTTTTGCGGGGGGGGAGGGGTGTTCAAGACAAGGGTTTCTCTGTGGCTTTGGAGGCTGTCCTGGAACTAGCTCTTGTAGACTAGGCTGGTCTTGAAATCACAGAGATCTGCCTGCCTCTGCCTCCAGAGTGCTGGGATTAAAAGTGTGTGCCACCACTGCCCGGCTAGAAAGCCAGTCTTAACAAAGTCAAGGTTCATTGAAATTTACATTTATGTCAAAACACTTTGATGACCATCTTATAAATAATTACTATTTTAAAGTGAACCTAATATATTTAATACTTACATCTGTCTCTGGCTGGAAATGTACAGAGCTATATATTTACATTTTATTTGAATATTAAGCAAATGTTGGCAGAGTCAAAGTATGTAAGTTGAATATATGCAAAGTTATCAAAAGTGTTTTTTTCATACACTATAACATCTAGACTTTCAGCATTTAAAGAGGCCCCCTATTTTTTTTTTTTACATCTTTGGAATTTTTATCAGTATCTTTCAAAAGAAAACCTTTTTGGGCACTCCTGGTACTGGTATTTAACCAGGGTCTGCATCTATTTGCTTTGACTAAGCATTTTCTTATTGTATATGTGATATACAATTTGTTCATCAGAAAATGAGTCTATTTGTAGTCCCTATCACTGGTCCCTAAATCTTTAAGAAGTCTAAAGTTTGGGGACAATGAGATGACTCCCCAGATGAAGGCTTGTTGACCTATGTTTGATTCCCTGAGATCCACAGGGTGGAAGGAGAGAACTGACTTCTGCAAGTTTTCCTCTGATCTCCACATAGGAATTATGACACTAATGTACAAACACACACACACTAAATAAAATAGATACAATAAGAAGGGGGCTAATGTTTTTATTTATGCAGTTGTGGTAGACTTGTTATTTTAGTAAGTCAAGGATTCAAACTTGTGACGCAAAGCAAAAACAAGTGGAATGAATTCTATACGTTAATTGTTGTTGGCATCTTTGCATACTGAATGTATTTATATTCATTGAGTATATAAGCTTTCTAGAATACAAAGCTTAAAAGAACAGGTTTTCAAGCTGTGTCCTATAAACTGGAATTGTTGGTTATTTGAACCCTCTTCTGGCTGGTGTGCATATGACCCTAATTATATTATGGCCGGAATATTTTTATTTGTATCTATTTATTTTAATGTGTATGGGTGTTTTGTCTGCATGCATGTTTGTGTACCATTGGGTATCTGGTGTCCTTGCAGGTCAGAGTAGAGCATTAGATCCCATGGGTTGTGGGATCAGAACCTGGGTCTTGTAGAAGAAGAGCCAGTGTTCTTAACCACTGAGCCATCTCTCCAGCCCTCATGACCAGAATCTTTAAGCAAAGATAAGAGACTGTTTTGTCAACTGCTAAGCCTTCTGTAACATTCCAATCATGGGAAGTCTAAGGCTTTTGTCAGTGGTCTTTAAAGAATTTACAACCAAACTCTTGAAAACTGATACTAATGTATGCTCAATGTTCAACTGTTTTTCTTTAGATGTTTGCTCTTGTTGGCTGTGTTTGTACTCTTGTCTGTCCACATCCAGCAGAGTTACAACTGCTTATAAAAGAGTCCGAGCAGTATGTTTTGCCATACCAAGACATTATCTACAGACAAGCAGGACACATCTCTAGGGCAGGAGCAGACTTTAGGAATTGTTACATGAAGTCCAGTATATCACTGACATTTCTCAAGACTGAGGTCTAAATGCAGAGGGGAAGTGTAACTTCTCTGGCAGGAGAGCTGGTATTCTAAAGGAGCTCCCCCTTTGGTTATCAGATTATTGAAGTGATAAACCCCAAACAATTAAAAAAAAAAATCCCCAGGACTGAAGCCTCACTGTCAGCCAGAGGTGGAAGAGATTTCACAATCTGTGAGTATCTGCCTGGTCCTGTCTTTTGTTTAGTCTTTTCTGTAAAATCAAACACTGCTCGAGAAAAGGTGGAGGAAAAAACAGGGCCCACTCTTTCGCATCTGGGCCACATTTCAATAAAGCCATTTTCCTCGACCAATTTGTCTTCTAATTTCTTTTAAGAAACGTGTGTTGGGAGTAGGGTTGGTGTGGAGCTGGAGCTGGGTTAGTGGTTAAGAGCATCACATACCGTTCAGAGGACCCAAGTTCAACTTCCAGTACCTATAAGAGGCTCACAACCACCTGTAACTCCAGTTCCAGGGCATCTGATTCCTTCTTCTGGCCTCTGTATACACTGTACTTACCCCCATACACCATCCCCAACGCACATAGATAAAAATAAGAAAAATAAATCCAAAAACAGAAGCAGTGAGTTTATGAGTCTAAGTGCCCTGTATGGCACCTTCAGGAGTGGGGTTTTAAGTCACCCCTTTAGGCAAAAGCCACGACTAGCTGAAATGTCTGTTGAAGCTTAAAGTACAGAATGTGTAGGGGAGGAAGGTAGTTGTAAATATCAGCCATGGTCCTGTGACCAACTACAGAGTGGGGAATGGCAACTCTTTCTGATTTTACTCTCTCTCTCTCTCTCGGTGTGTGTGTGTGTGTGTGTGTGTGTGTGTGTGTGTGTGTGTGTGTGTAGCTATCTTTGTTGTCATTCTTCTTATTCCCTTAGCATAAGATATAATGATTTTTAAAAAAAGATTTATTTATTTCATATACACTGTTCTACCTACATGCCAGAAGAGGGCACCAGATTGAATTGTAGATAGTTGTGAGCCATCATGTGGTTGCTGGGAATTGAACTCAGGACCTCTGGAAGAGCAGTCAGTGCTCTTAACCTCTGAGCCATCTCTCCAGCCCAATATAATGATTTTCTGTCACACCATTTAAGCACTGTTGATTTTATATGATAGTATTAAGTTTTAAGGGTAGCAAGGAGAAGGTCTGAGCCATCACTCAAGGACTTGACTTTTTTTTTTTCTGGAGGAGAGGTTAGTACATTTTCAGTTGTGTCTAGTTGAGTAGGATTATAAAGTCATTATTACATTTCTTGGAGACTGTGTATGCTGTAGGGAAATCTGGAAAGATGCCAAGGTAAAGAGTGGGTTTGTGATTTTTTTTTCGTGTGTGCTTGTGTATAGTGTGTGTGTGTGTGTGTGTGTGTGTGTGTGTGTGTGTGTGTACATACCTGTAACGCACTTGTGCAGGTGAGCTGCATATGGAGTCCAGAGGTCAATGTCAGGTACCTCCCTTTCTTGCTCTCCACCTCATTTTTTTGATACCAGATTTCTCAATCAACCTGGAGCTCAGGCTGGTTGACCAGCAAGCTCATGAGATCTGCCCATCTCTGCCAGCCTTCCAGCTCCAGCCCCAGAACTGGGGTTACAGACACACAGCACTACATGGCTTTGTTATGGATTCTGGAGATCAAAGCTCCAGTCCTCATGTCTATGCAACAAATATCCACAGAACATTCTGCCCAGCCTTGTGATGCTAAATTTTATCTGTTGACATGACCAGGCTGGATTAAACATTAAACAATCTGGGTATGAGTGCTTCCAGATGAGATTAGCAACTGGACTGGTGGACTCTGTAAAAGAGATCACCTTTATGAAAGTGGCCAACACCCAAGTAAGCACTTGGATAGAACAAAGGTCGAGGCTCCCCCCGCCGCCCCTTTTCAGATCAGGGCTTCTGACATTGGTTCCCCTTACTGGCAGACTCTCAGACAAGATCAAACTGGCTTTTCCTGGCTCTTTAGCTTGTAGATGGCATGGTACTTCCTGCTCTGTGACTGCATGAGCCAGTTTCTCAGAATAATAAATCTCTCTCTTTCTTTACACACATTTAAATCAATTATTTACTTTTACTGAGTCAGGGGTTCGCCCATGTATTCCTGAGCTAGACTTAATTAACTCCATCTTCAATGTTTAGATCCTTCTCTCTCAGCCTGCCAAGTACTGAGATGACAGGCCTGAGTCCCCATACCCAGCTCTCCACACATAAGATGTACATATTATAGATATGTTTATACTATATGTACATTAGTAATATAAAACATTGATTCTGCTTCTCTAAAGAACCCAGTCTAATACATTCTGATGCACAATTTTCAATAAATTTAAAACACTAGAGTCATTCTTGCATTTTACATATGTATGTGTGCATACTTGTGTTCCTGTAGGTGCACGTGTACGTGCGTATTCACGTGGGAGTCAAAGGATAGCCTCTGGTGTTCCTCATGTGCCATCCATCCACTTTTTTTTTTTAAACAGTCTTTTACTGGCCAGAACTCACCTAGTAGTGTAGGCCAGTGAGTCCTAGGCATCTGCCCCTCTCCATTTCTCAGCACCTGTATTATAAGCATGCACCTCCATTCCTGTTTTTATTTTTATATTTGAATTCCAGGGAGTAAACTCAGGTCCTCATGCTTTTGAGGCAAACATCTTACTCACAAAGTGGTTCCAAGGCCTCACAGTCCTTCTTTCATTTCTATCTGTCCTTTTTTTGTGTGTGTATGATGTATGGGTGTGTGTGTGTGTGTGTGTGTGTGTGTGTGTGTGTGTGTGTGTAGACCAGAGGTCAGAAGTCAGCCATAAAATGTTTGTCCTCAGACAGAGTAGGCTGAGCCGGTCAACAAGTTTATGTGATCGGTCTGTATCCAGATTCCTAGAGCTGGCTTTACAAGTATGGACCACCACACCCGGTTCTCTTCTGTGGGTGTTGGATCAAACTCATGCTGTCATACTGAGACTCAGCCATCTTCCCAGCCCATCATGTAACTGTTTTTCTCAGGGCGGGAGAGATGAGTCAGTGGTTGAGTAGGCCATATACAACAACAAACAGTTAAATGGCTAAAAAACAGGAAAATCTCTGGGAATGGAGAGGTGGCCGATCACTTGAGTGTTTACTGTTTTTGCAGAGGGCCTGGGTTCAATTCCCAGCGGGCTCATAACCTCCTATAACTCCAGTTTCAGGGGATTTGATACCTTCTTCTGGCCTCCACGAACTTATGCCGTCATAAATTCACACAAGTAGGTACACATGGACACCAACACAGTACTAAAAAAAAAAAATAAATCTTTCTTTTTAAAAGCAGGACAAGCTAGGAAGGCTTTCCTAGGTCTGTGGGGCTTAAGAGCCAGGAGGTAAGAAAAGCTACATCAACGCTGGAAAGATGCCCTCTCTTTATAAAAAAGATAGTTTTATGAGCTGTCTTGATCTTTTGTTATATCTCAACAATTTTCGCCCATCCTGTCAAAGTCACATTCTTCCATGGCTCCTTTCCTGACATGATGGCTGCAGTCTGGAGTTTTTTGAGTTTTGCTTGGACAGGGCAGACCTCAAGCACTTTTTCCTCCTGGGCTAATTTGGCCTGGTAGAAGCAATGGGCTTTGGGAACTGCACCAACACCTTACACACACTAGAACAGTTCTCAATGTTCCTCATGCTGTGATCCATTCATACAGTTCATCATGTTGCAGTGACCCCCGACCATAAAATTGTTTTCATTGTTACTTCATAACTGTAATTTTGCTACCGTTATGAATCGTAATGCAAATATTTCTTCAGAGAGAGGGTCAGAACCCACAGGTTGAGAACCATTGTACTAGAGGCTCTGGCTAGTCTATCTTGTGAGAGTTCTGTTTCTGGTCTTTGGTGAACAGAGACGGCTCTGCGCATTCCTCTCCTGTTTGTCCCCAGTCTTTGCGAAAATCACAGTGCTCAGGATTGGGCTGGACGACCTCTCTGCCATCCCAGGAGACCTCTCTGCCGTCCTAGGAGACCTTCTTTCTTTGATGCTTGGCTCAGTTACCTTGCTCTGCTGGAGCCCTGAACTTTGTCTCTTTAACTGAGGAGACTGTTGGGTTCCATTTTGATTTCTTTCTTTTATGGTCGGCCGGAAGTTCTTCAGGCAGTGAGGTGGTACCTCTATCCCCCCGTCATTTGTTTTCTTCCTCTCCGTGATCACCGTTCTGCGCTGCTGTTGTCCAGTGTCATATATGTTGCTCAGCTTTTAGTTTTGAAAGTGGGAAAGGTGAATTCAGTATCTGATGTTATATCATGGTGAAAAGCAGGATTCTGCTTTTCAGGTCCACAGTCCTCATCTTGTCTCAGTAATCTCTATTCATATTTTTAGTTACTGGTATTATTAGAATATTACATATAAAGAAAAATTATTTGTAAAATTAAATGGGTTTCCTCTTAATTTGTGGGTGCAACAATTTATATGCACAGAATTCCCATATAAGTGGGACGACATTTACATTTCTGGAGGGAACATTTCAGGGTCAGGTACTAATGTTAGAGTATTAAGAAAATATTGTCTGAGCCTGGTGGCATATGCCTATAATCAGGCTTCCAGGAGGGTATGGCAGGAGGATGGAAAGTTCAAGGCCAGCCAGGGCTACAGATCAAAACCTAGGAGCAGCTTGTCTGGATTGATGGCATCTAACTAATTCACAAAGAGTACAAGCTGGAGCTATGTAGAGAGTGAAATATGTTTTTCGTTTGTTTGTTTTTTCAGAGACAGGGTTTCTCTGTGTAGCCCTGGCTGTCCTCGAACTCACTATGTAGACCAGGCTGGCCTTAAACTCACAGAGATCCACATGCCTCTGCCTCCAGAGTGCTGGGATTTAAAGGCGTGCATCACCACTGCCTGTCTGTTTTTGTTTGTTTGTTTTTACTCCCAAGGAACCTATAAAAAATTCTCATGGTCTGTCTGACAATTTAGAGGTTTCTTTCATATTTTTTAAAAAAAACATTTAGAAGCATTTTTAGTTCTTCATATATTAGATTGAAGTTGTTCACAGTATACTATTCACGATTTGCAATCAGTACATTTTTCTGTATTTCAGTTTTCATGGCTTGAATTATTATAGTTTCAAGTTCCCTGATCTTTCCTGTAGTGTTTACTCTGCTACTCTGCTCATCTCATCCATTGTGTTTTCATGATTACCATTGTAGATTTTTTTTTTTTTGGCAAAAGTTCAACTTAATTAATTTGTTTATTCATTCATTTATTTAAAACGGAAAACTTGTGTTATATGGCACAGACTAGCTATGAATTCTTGATATTCCTACTTCAGCCTCCGGAGTGGCCAGGACTACAGGAGTGGACGTTCAACACAAGATCATTTCCTCCCCCACTCCTCCCCCTTGTTCTTTTCCTCCTGCTCTCTTCCCCTTCCCTTCCTTCCCCTCTCCCTCTCTCTTTTTCAACCCCCACCTTTTTCCTCCCTCCCCTCTCTCCTTTCTTCATCCTCCCTATTCCCTTTCCCCTTCCTCTCCCTTCCTTCCCTCTCTCCTTTTCTTTATCCTCCCTATTCCCTTTCCCCTTCCTCTCCCTTCCTTCCCTCTCTCCTTTTCTTTATCCTCCCTATTCCCTTTCCCCTTCCTCTCCCTTCCTTCCCTCTCTCCTTTCTTCATCCTCCCTATTCCCTTTCCCCTTCCTCTCCCTTCCTTCCCTCTCTCCTTTTCTTCCCCCACTACCTCCATTTCTTCCCACTCCTCCTCCTCCTCCTCCCTTTCTTCCCACTCCCCTCCCCCTACTCCTCCTTTTCCGCTCACCATGCTTAGAATCTATCTCACGGTCTCTGCACAAAGCTGAACTTCATCCTTTGCCCTCGATCTCAACATCTTTGAAAAACGATCGTTGGTGTATTATGGACAGCTGTAGTCTTTCCTCTGGCATCTTGAATATGTAGCATATAATAACTGTTTTAATGCCTTTGCCTCCAATTTCTAGGTTATTTTCTTGGTTGCTTTTCTCTTTGAGCCGTGTTTTCCCTTCACTTTTGCCCTCATCTTAACTTTTTTTTTTTTTTTGGTTCATGTCATCATGGAGTTTGCCTGGCTGCAGAACTGTCACAGCGCTCCCTCTTGTGGCTGCAACAAGGAAGCAGAACTGTCACAGCGCTCCCTCTTGTGGCTGCAACATGGAAAGCAAGCAAGCAAACTGGCCCTTGCTTCAGGTGCGTGGCTCGGGACAACAGCAGTGATGATGATTCAAAGGGACTGATCTGGACAGCTGTGGAGCCAGCCTAGGGCAGAGTAGAGCTTATTAAAATTGAGTGTGGGGTTCAGAGTAAGTAAGATAAGCCATAAAAAAAGAATGGAGAGCAGCCCTCAAAGAAGAGGGACCACGTTTAGTAACCCTAATGATATTTTAAAAACCATAGTAAAGTTTATAACAGATAATAAATCTGATTATAGCACACAATCACAATGATACAGACACACAGACCCTACCACCACTGCGTAGACAGAGTCAGGTGAGAGGTAGGTTGGTGTGGTTTACTTTCCCACCAGGGGTGTAGAGTAAGCCTTCTTTCCCTTTCGTCTGAATCCCCACTAGCGTTTGCTATTTGTTTCCTAAGGATTCTCCTCTGGACTGGGATAAGGCAGAACCTCACTCTAGGCTGCCTTTTCCTGATGGCTAGTGCACTTGAACGTCCCCCCTGTGTTTATTGGCCATTTGTATTGTATTTTTGGAGAAATTCATGTTCATTTAGCCCATTGGTTGCCTGGGTTGTTTGCTTTCTTATGTAGGTGTTCGAGTTCCTTATATATTCTAGGAATTACTCTTTTGTCAGATGTATAGATAGGAAGGTTTTTTTCTCATTCTGTAGGTTGTCTCTTCACTCAATTAGGAAGTCACGTTTGTCATTTGTTGGCCTTATTTCCTAAGGGATGGAAGTCATATTGAGAAAGGCCTTTCCTATGCCTGTGTCTTGAGATGTTTCACTCACTCTGTCTTTTAACAGTTTTAGAGTTTCACATTTTACCTTAAAGTCTTTGACCCATTTGGAGGTTTTTTTTTTTTTTCTGGGTGAGAGCTAAATGTGTGCATCCAGTTTTCCCACACTATTTGTTGAAGAGGTTGTCTTTTCTTCAATGTGTATTTTTAAAATCTTTGTTAAAAACCAGGACACTTTAGCTATGAGGGTTTATATTTGGGTCCTCCTATTCTATTCTATTCTATTCTATTCTATTCTATTCTATTGATTGATGTGTCTGTAACTGTGCTAGTACTGTGCTGTTTTGGTCACAGTGGCTCCGAAGTTTAATTTTTGATATATTTAGCCATGTTCTGTCTGCTAAGGATTACTTTAGCTATTCATGGCTTTTGGTGTTTCCAGATAAATCTTTGTATTGCTTTTCCTGGTTCTGTGTAAATATCATTGGAAGATTTATGAGGACTGCATTGAACCTGTAGATAACCTTTGTTAATCTAGCCATTTTTACAGTGCTAACTCTGACAATTCAGGAGCATGAGTCGGCTTTCCACCATCTGGTATCTTCTTTGATTTTCCTTTTCAGTATCCTCATTTTCTTTGTAAAGGTGAATTCTGTCCTGACCTGCAGGACATCAACCTGAGGCAAGAGAGTCAGGGATAGGGAATGGGGACAAGAGACGCAGAAAGAACGACCACAAGACAGGATTCTGATCAAGTGGCAAACTTTACTTTTCTCAGGCTAGCTTATATAGTCAGGATATGGGGAGGGGCAGAATGGGTTGTTTGAGCACAAGGTGTTGGTATAGGCAGGATATTAGGAAGCCACAAAGAGGATGTTTGGTAGGGTAAAGAGTTTGACTAAGAGGTCCAGGGAGGGTTGCTTAGGTGACTGAGCCTGTGGGTGGAGAACTGGGTCAAGTTGTTTCTTTTCTTGAGCTGAGGTTCTAAGGAGCTGCTATGTAAAGGTTATCTATGTGGCCTGCCAAGCATGGCCTAGGATCTCATGCCAAGCCCTGAGATTTGGCTCCCAACAGAATTCCATATTTTATTGAGAAAATTTGCTCCTGTGTTCACTGTGTAATTTTCTTTGTTATATGTTTATCTGGTTTGGTGTCGGAATAGCACTGGCTTTGTCAGAAGGTTTGCTAACATTACTTCTTTTTCTATTTTGTGGAATAATGTGACCTTAGCTCTTTAACAGTAGAATTCAGAGTTAACTCATCTGGGCCTGGAAATTTTTAGCTGGGGGTTTCTTTCTTTCTCTTTTTTTTAAAAATTCAACTCGTCCCTCCTGAAGGAAGTCAGCTTCAGAGATTCCATCTCTGTTCTGTAGAGCTTGTTTAGTCGTCAGGAATTTTTTTCAGCCTGTTATTATCATGGAAATGTTTTCTTTCTGCTCAGATTATGACAGATAGTTTTGCTGGGTAGTTAGAGTACTCTGGGCTGGCAGCAGTCATCTTTCAGAGCTTGGGATGAAGCACTCTTAGCCCCTTGGCATTTAAAGTGTGTGTTGAAGTCCATGGATCATTTTCTGGGCCTGTCTTTATGTGTGAATTGATGTTTTCTCTTGCAACTTTCCATGTACTTCTTTTGTTTTAACTATACTATGGGCCAGGGAAGTTATTTTCTGGTCTTACTTGTTTTGTGTTCCAGATTCTTTCAGGGCCTGGTTGGACATTTTAAGATCTATATTTGGAAAATTATTTGCTAATATATTATTAATATTTGTCTTTGCTGTTGACTGACGTTCCAATTCATCTACCTTGTCTTCAAGACCTGCTGTTCTACTTCCCATTCTACTATTCCGTGGGTGAGGCTTTCATGAGCTTTTCATGTGACTAGTTAAGATTTTTATTTCCAGTATCTCCTCATTGAGTTATGCTTTCATACCTTGTTGTATAGACTTCTTTATTTCATTCAGTTGTGCTTGTGAGAGGGAAGGAGAGAGAGAGAGAGAGAGAGAGAGAGAGAGAGAGAGAGAGAGAGAGAGAGAGAGACTGTCCTCATAGATGCAGATAGAGATTGATGTCAGGATGTATTTCTTCAGTTGCCTATCTATCTATCTATCTATCTATCTATCTATCTATCTATCACCATCTATCTATCTTCCTACCATCTATCTATCACCATCTATCTATCAATCATCTATCTATCTATCTATCTATCTATCTATCTATCTATCTAAATCTATCTATCTAAAAAACGATCTCTCTCACTGAACCTGAATCTCACCATTTCAGCTTGCCTGATCCACTAATAAGCCCCTCAGGCAGGATATACCTCCAAGTGCTGGAGTTAGAAGCAGTTGCTGAAACTCCTGGCCTTTGCATGAGTTCTAGGAATCCAAACACCACAGCCTGTCATGCTTATACAGCAAACACGTCACTCACTGAACCATTCCCCATAGTGACTCTTTCAGTGGGGGTGGTTCGCAGTGCTCAAGAGGGACTGAACCTCAGTAGAGTTCAGCTCTCATCTTCTCAGTCTATCTTCAGAACTCCTCTCACAGAAGAATAATGGCTAGGATCACAGATGCCTATCCTAGCCCTGAGTGTTCTTTTGTTGTGCTGGATCACAAATGCTGGTCACACAGGGGCTGGTCCTTCAGGGGCTGTGCTGTAAATGCTGTTCTTGCCTGTAGGCCCTCCTTTGGGAGGCTTCTTTTTTGATGTTGGTCTGGCCAGGGGACATGCCTCTCAGAATCAGTTGTGTATACTGGCCACACTCCTGGGAAGCCCTTAGTAGTTCAGTCGTGAATCCCAGTCCAGCTTTTGTGAAACCCTTTCCTAGTATGTGGCGTGCTTCTTGGAAGCTGTGTTTCTGTGCTCTGCAGACTTTGCCTACGACTACATTTCCACCTCTCTGAATACTGTACATTCAGATTCAGAGTTTTGTCCCCATGGTCTAGAGGTCAGCTCTTGGCTAGGTTTCAGCATATAGCCCATGATACTTAATCTGAATTTCCTAAGAGTGTCACTCACAGAGGTTCTTATGTCTCTGAAACGGCAAATCTGCAGTTTGTTGTTGTCTGTTTGCTTTTGAGGCAGGGTCTCACTATGTAGCCCTCGCTGGCGTGGAACTTGCTATGTAGATCAGGCTGTCCTTAAACTTACACAGAGATCTGTCTCAGCATGTGTCTTTACAAAACTTCTTACGTTTAATTCTTTGTGGCATCTCCATACTATTCTCTCTAGTAGCTAAAGTGCTAGTTTACACTTCTGACAACCGCGTGCCAAGGTTCTTTTCTCCCTATGTCCTCACAACACACTTATTTTTAGACTTCTTGATAGTGACTCATGGATATCTCACTGTGGTTTTGAAATCTCTGGTGATTAATGAAGTTGAACATTTGTTTCATATACTTGTTTGCCATTTGTGTGCCTTCTTTTGAGAAATGCCCATTAAGATCGACTCCATTATCTTTATTTATTTGCTATTGAGTATGTGGATTTTTAAAAATATATTCTGAATATCAACTCCTTGTCAGATGTCTAGTCTGTTTCCTCCCACTCAGTGATTGCCCAGAGCTGGTGAGTGGATAGGAAAAAAGTGGTAGATTATACACAGTGAAATGCTATCCGACCCTGAGAGAACAACATCCTGACATTTGCAGCATGGCTGAGGAGAGATTGGTGAGTGGAAAACCCTGCCTGTTTACACCTGTGTGACCAACCTTCAGGCCAGGGTTGAGGCCAGTTTCACCACCCTATACTTTTGGTGTACCTCTGTACTTGGTCCCCCCACACAAGCTCTGCTGATTTCCACCACCATAAAGAAGACCGTATTGCTGCTCTAGAAATTATGACAAGGTAGCACTTACATTTTCATTTAGATCTGCCTTGCCCCCTGGTCAGATCCGACATTCACCCATGTCATGGTCTCCTTTGCTGTTGGCCCTTTTTCTTGCTCAGCACTATTTCACTATACACCATAGAACCTTCTCATGAGCTTGTGCTGTTCCCAGCATTGAGACCTTCTGACTAATCTCAAAAGTGTCTGAGAAACTATAAAAGAAGACGTTCTCATACTCTTGGCAGACCCCTTTCTGGTGGAGCTTTAGATTTCCCCATGATAAGGACACTTCAGTTCATGCTGTGGAGCCTGTGTTGGCAGAATCTTGTTTCCAGACCTCGTGCCCCAGGGTGGATTGACTTTTGGAGGAGGGTCAGATTCAATCACCCCAGAGATCAGAAAGGCTACCCTCTTTAAAAAATATGCCCACGGAGCTCTTTTTTGTTTTTCATTCTACAAAATTCATTTTAGAACTAGTTCACAACTTCAACAATACCCCCAAAATTTCCAGGTGAATTTTTTTTTGTTGTTGTAATTCAAAGCTTATTGATTATACCTATCCTCTAACTTACTTTACACATATTTGATTTTCACTTTATGTGCATTATTTCATTTAGACTTTGGTCTAATGCTGCATGATAAACACACCTCCTTCTTTACAGATAAGAAAAAGCAAAGGTATTAACTTTACTAAGCTCAAAAAGTTATGAGCAACCCCCATTTCAGCCGTCTGAGTTGAGAACCCACGCTTTGCTCATGGCCATGCGAAGCCCGAGGTTTACAACGCAGTATGATAAGCCCGAGGTTTACACCGCAGTATGATATGGAGCACACATTCTTAAGCAATTGCTTTTTATTTTTCACTCTCATTTTGTTTTGCAAGTGTCAAAGTGAGCAAATTGAAGTTTGTTGATAAGGCAGCACGTCATAAGATGTCCTGTAGATGGTGCTGTTTCCACACTTTTGTAATAGGAAACACCTCATATAGCCACCAGGGGGCACTGCGTTGTGCCTGGGTAATTAGCGGCGAGATCCTGACTGATCTAGCACCAAGAAAGGAAAGCCATCATACTCTTCCTCTGTAACAGGGACTCTCAGCTCCATCTCGCGGGCCTCTAAACATCCAGGGTTTCTAACTGCATGGGTTTAGTCCTTGAGGCGCTTCCTACCGCCTGTGCTCAGCTCTCCTGCTGCAGTCAGTGGGAAGATCCTCTCATCCCTTCATCCCCCTTGTCCTCTGAGCTACATCTTTGATCCTACACACCCTAGTTTAAAATTGTTTCACAACCGTACTGTCGCCTAGCTTCTCCAGCTCTTCCCATTCTCAGAGGTGAGAGAGGGTGCCAGGCCTTGGAAAAGCAGGCATGAGGGCGTTCCGAAGAAGCTAGGCACAATGATCAATGGGGGCGTCCCTGCTCCACCCTGACATTTGTCTGTCAGCGGAAGATGGCTGCTGACACACAGTGCTGTTGTCTGTGAACACGCCATCCAGGCTTAGCATGAACTGCCTGCATTGTTCAGATGGATAAACCTGGGAAACACTACGCTAAGTGGAATAAGTTTGCAACAGAACGTCACAGACTGCACGAATCCACTCACGTCAGTGAGGCGGAGGATGCGCTGGCCTCAGTGGACGCCTGTGACATGAAACAAAATTCAGCACATTTCCCCTGAAACTGTCCTCCAGACAGCCCCTGTGGAGACAGGTTGACAGCATCCTCCTTCCTCAAGCCACTCTAGCTGGGAGCCAGGGAGTACCGAAGAGGCCCTCCGTTTTGTCTGGAAAGCTCATTTCTCAAAGGCAGGAGAGAAGAGGGGGAAATTGATCAAACATGAGTAGACGTGAACTGGGCCCGAGTTGGTCCGTCTGAATGCTAGAGATGGATTGCAGGAGATTTTGGATGGAGGAGAATCTAAGAAAATGCTACCTTTTAAATAGGCTTATTGCAGTGTAAACTGATATAAAAAACTGCACGTATTTAATGAGTTTGTTACCTGTGAGGCATCCCCACAGTCCAGGTAAATGTCACATCCACTACCTCCCCATGTTTCTTTATGTTTTTTTTTTTTAATTATTTTTTATTTGGGATTAAAAACACTAATATAGATCCAACCTCTTAACAAGTTTTGCATGCACAACTCCACAAACACCACATCCTAAAACCCTGGGCACATCTCAGAACCTTAGGCATTACATATGGGCAGATGTTGAGAATTCACCCATTTCTGTAACTGGAACCTTTCACCTGCTGGCAAGTTCCTACGTCCCTTCTCCGAAGCCTCCAGCAGCTACCATTCTATTTTCTCCTTCCACAAAAACTGACAGCTAGAGACAACCTCTTGTAAGTGGAGTTACACAAACGCACTGTCCTCCATGGCTAAATTACTTCATATAGCAGAATGTCTTCCATGTAGAATATACCTTACCCAACTCTCTGTGCCTTTTGTAGGGAGACAGAGAAAGGGCAGGAAGGGAGAAAACACCATAGTCACTGATTCGTTCCTGGACAGTTTTTGGATCTTGGTTGGGGCCTGGGATGTAGAAGGGGAGGAGCCCGAGGTGCTCACAGGTGGTTTCAGTGCTCACTGGGGCTGTTTCTCACTCATGGAGTGCTGGCAGGAAATCCAGCCTGCAAGTTTATTGAGACCATCTTGCTGTGCTGTGCTATTCTGTTATATTATGTATCAATATATGCCTTCACTCTGGAGTCCCTTTATAGACATCTGTCCTATGCATCTAAAACTTACTCTGTATGCAATTATTTCCCTGTCACCTGGCTAGGCCTATCTTCAAACTCTCCTGTCCCCAGGGCCTCACTCACCTTAGTGTTTGTCTCACCATAGAGCCTGGAGAGCAAAGCCTAGCACCCAGCAGCCACATTCCACAAGTATTCACTAAGTGGATGGAGGGAAGGTTAAAATACACAGCATTTCACATCTTTGAATTATATTGACATCTTATTAGTATAAAGCAGTTGGTCTGATGCCTTTTATTACACACAGAGACACAAGCACACACACACACACACACACACACACACACACACACACACACACACGGACACACACACACACACACACACACACACACACACACAGAGTTGCTACTTAAAAAAAAAAAACAACTCTCCTTTCCCCATTGGAAGTCCTTCTAGGGCTATGCTTGCAAACTCCCCCAGCCCCCATCTTCTTTTTGTTTCTCTTCCTTTCTTTCCTACACTTTTGTCTGCAGATAGGGTCCTACTGTATGGCCCAGGCTTGTCTTGAACTCAAAACCTTTCTGCTTTAACCTCCCAGGGCTGGGATTATAGGCATGTCCCACCACATCTGCCAGCAGGTCACTTCTTGCAGAGTGGTGGATTCCAGTGGCTTGGGTTCTATTTACAGGCCTGAGACTCTGATTCCTCAAATATCTTCTTGCAAGTCAGTATTGCAAAGTTTCAAAGCAAGCTTACAGTGAGAAGGGACACAGGCGGTAGAACGCTTGATTTGCCTATCTAGGACAGAGAGAATTCTCTGGTCAGACAGGGTCACAGCCTGCCTGGGGGTCCACCCAGCAGGCAATTCCCAGGGTACCAGCCCAGGCTCTCTGATCTGGGGATAGTTGCCATTGGCACATGCACACTCTCTGTCACACCCTTTTCCAATTCACACGGAGGCAGGGCACACCTTTGAGAGATGGGAGAGTGTGGGGTATTACAGGAAGAATAGAAGAGAAAAAGTACTATACACAGCTTTGTTAGTAACTAGAGGGAGAGCTGGGGCTTAGTGTTTAGGCATACAGACATACAGTCCTATAGTCCTTATGCTGGAGGGCCTTGAGAATTGAATTGTGTAAAGAGTGCTTTTTTTTTTTTTCTTTTAAGTGTCTGCTTTCTTTCCCCTGTTTCTCCGTCCTCATGACTTTTTTTTTTCTACTCACAAGGGACAGCTTTCCCTCTGCTGCAGTAGAACACATGACAGCACATGTTCTGGGAACTAGATTTCCTGGGTTCAAATCCTGGCTTTGACTTTTGGTTGAAGCATGACAATTAGGAAAGCTCACTTCATGCATGCCTATAATTTAATCACCTCTTTTGTAACACGGGTCGCCTCAAAAGATGCTTGTGAAATGGGATAAATAACTCAGGTGTTCCAACAGCACTTGGCGTTTAGACAAGTACTCAGCCACGAAGAGATTGTTGGTCATCTCTGCCTCCCCTCTCCCACTGTTCCCTTTGATGTAGTTTCTACTCATTCTAAAAGTATTCATTTGTCCGTGAGGATCCATCGCTGTGACAGGTACCTAGGAAGATACCGGCCAAGATGAGGTATGACCTCTGTTGTCAAGGATTTGAGATCAGCTATGCAGCCAGAAGCTAAATGTTTAAGCTAAAGAACAAGGCATGGTGAGGTATGTGATGTTAATCGGTGTCATTAGAGCAGAGTGGGCAGGGGCTAGCTGGAGAAAGAGTCATGAAAGTCACAACTTGATTTGCTGCCAAAAGGTGGTAGACCATGGAGAACTGATTTATGACTTTTCCACCCCGACAGTGACAACTCCCTGAACTGATTTTATGTCAATATGGAAAACACAACTTCCACCACTGAGCTCTGGGGGCATGTTTCATGCTCCACAGGTAGATCATGTGTGAACTTAGACCATCACTGCTTTTTTAACTGTAAGAAAAGAGGCCAAGGTTCAGGGGCTGTCTCATTCCACTGAGAAAATATTCCCAAAGCAAATGCGGGGTAGCTTTCCCTACCTACGTCTGCCATGACTCTCTGTACCATGGCTGCAGAGGACTTGTGTTTAGGTCAATAAATGCCACTCCTCTATTCTGGTCTTGTCTCCCCCAAGAAGTCTATGAATTTATAAGGTCAGCCTAAATTGTGGATAACCATTGTGTCTCCAGACCTGTGAAAGAAGACTGGCACTTCAGGAGACACATCACGATTGTAAGAGACTTTCCTTGGGGAAATCCCCTCCCCCACACTTACTCACCCAAATAGGAAGTGTGGGTCAGACCAAAGTACTGATACTGCCAATGTCCAACTTGGTGAGCCAGTGAGTTTTATTGTGGTTACTTACAGGAGTATGGGTGAGAGGGCAACTTACAGAGGCAGAAATGACTCAAAGACAGCTGCAGCACCAAAGCCCACCCCAGCGTGGTGACAGCTCATGAAGGCTGGGAACCTGGAGCACACTGAATAGCCTACAGGCTACACCACTGGAGAGTCCCGCCACAGTGATTGTCTGCCTCTTATGTAACCCAGGAGAGAGAAGGAGTATGCAAGGATCTTGTGAAGGCTTTGGAGCCCCGTTCTGATCTCATGAGAGACTTGTGCAGCTCATCCAAGATGCTCTGATTCAGGATGACCAAGGTCAAGTCCTACCTGCAGGTAACAGTTACACAGCAGCACCAGAAGCAGAGGTAGGTGGGTAGGTGGGTGGGTGGGTGGGACTAATTTATGATCTGACTCGGGAGGATATAAAATTGAGGAAACCCCTCATACCACAGGCTCAAGAATGCCTAAGGGAGGGACTTTAAGCTCTGTTCATAGGAGACTTCCTACCCAATGTAGGAAGTTGAAGTTGGGGACCCCGAGGAGAGATAAATGGATCAACCTGCTCTACTCAGGTGTCTTAACTTTGATGGAGATTTACCTGTCCTGATTCCATGTATAATTCTATCTGAAAGGTGGCCACATGTAAAGGAAGTTGGAGAAAGACATTAACCTAGAGTCAAAGCCTCAGACCTTTGAAGCTGCTCAGACCCCCTGAGAGCAGGCGTGCCCTGGGCTGTATCTATGCAAGCAGAGTGCCCATGCTTCCCCTTTGGTTCCCTCTGTTCTTTAAGCCTGCTATCTCGATTTTTGTTTCAGATCCATTTGAAATTTGATTGAGAACTTTGAAGCTTTCTTTGCAAAAATGCACACAGGCACATTCAGTTTCAGTGGAGGTCCTGGCCTGGGAGACCCACCTGGATACTTGGTGATTGCTCCTGCCTCTATTATTGCTGCCATTATTATTATTGTTGTTGTTGTTATTTTAACTCTGCAGTAGTCCTGACAGTGTTCTTTCAACACTTCTCAGCTAGACTCTAAACTGTTCGAGGGCAGTGCTGGGATCTCAGCAGTGGGAGGGCAAGAGAGCCACTGCAGGGGAGCAGAATTTCTACTCTTTTTCAATGTCTGCTTTTCAGTATTTATATAATGCTGTTAGCATAGTTCATCCCATTTAAACATTCTTTATGGATAAATGCTGGAACTTCCTTCCTGCAGACTATGCCGGGCCTCGTTTTAGACTTTATGTCACATTAGTTGGAGAGACCCTCTGAGATGTTCTAGCATTCCTGCTGCAGAGTGTAGCTTGTGTTGAGTCACATATTCACAACTGTCAATTGCTGTGGCTTAGATTTTGCTTATTGGAGGAGATCTGAGGAAGGTGATGGTGACAGTGGGTGGGGAAGAGGAGAGTTATCCCAAATCATTTGTCAGTGTTGAATTTGTCTCACAGGATACTGAAATAAAGTTTGGAGGAAAAATTAATGGACTGGTGAGCTGGTGAGAGGACATTTTGGCTGTAAAAGACTTTTTACCATGTGAGACTTCACCCCTCACCCCAGTATTTCTCAGAGCAACTGCCAGATAGTACCAGTCTCTCGGCAGCTGCCACCCATTTATTTGTGGGACCCTGCAGAGGCTGAGAAGAGGGGCACTACAACTGGGGAAAATAAAATTGTGTTCACGGCCGGTGCATTTCCGTGATGCCAAGGTGACCAGCCTACGTCTCCCTCCCAGGCCGGTATTGGGTGGCTCTGACAAGTGTCCAGAATGCTCTCAGCCCAGCATCTGCTGCCCGATTGCCATGGAGACGGCAGCTGCAGCGAAGTCCCCTTTGAGAACACGCCGAGGAGATTTCTAGAACCATTTTGGAAGCATTTGTCTCAACAGTGCCCGCTAATCTCCCTTTCATTTGTAATTATTTTATCGCCTTGATTCTGTGCATTGGCATGGGGCCCACGGCTGATGCTGCTCCCTGCCGGGGTCCACCGGGAGGTGCCCGCGCCCCGCCGTCTGCGTGGAGATGAAAAGGGTGGAAAGAAGACGAGCCCAGCTCCCTGGCTTCAAACAGGCCCTGTCTCCCGTGGGCAGCCCGGGGAGGGCCTGGCTGATTGAAGTAGCCGGAATTATGAAGCTCATAGCCTTTGAGGCCAGCCGCCCTATCCCGGCCAAGAATAATTGAACAAATAGTTTATCTGGTGCACCAACAGCTGTAGAGCCGGGCGATTTGAGAGGATTAGGGGAGAGTAGTGAACGGATACTCCCACAGCGCCTCCAAATCCTCACCCTTAGTCGGACCAGCCAAGAACACATGGTGAAGCCCTGACATCACCCTTTAAAGTCCATTTCTCTCCCTTCCCAAGCGATGCTTCCCAGTGCTTCCAAGAATTTTAAGTGGACAAGGCAACTACCTTTGAGGGTCCCCACCGCTGGATTGCATTCAGTGGTTCCTTGTAAATTACCCAGAACTCATTTCATACCAGACAGCTCAGATTCACAGGGGCTGGGGGGGGAGATTCTGGTCGGTCTGGGAGGCAGAGGCCACTGCCTTTCCTCAAGTCTGTGCTGCCGACAGCTGTTGTGATGTCTAAGCAAGGCCAGGCCAAGTTCAGGGTAGGATGAAAGGGACATTATTTAGGAGGGCGATGGCAGAGGACAACGAAACAGGACTCCTCCCTGAGGGAGAAAAAGTAACAAACAACTCCAAATGAGCCAAAGATTTGTTTATTTATTCCTGTTTTTTTTCTTAAAGCATATTTAATATAACTTAGTTTAATGGGAGTTATACAGGGGCTGGGGTGTGGCTCAGCAGTACCGCATTTGCCCAGTATGCACCAGGCCCCAGGTTCCATCTCTGGCACTCCTAAACAAACACTTCCAGCTACCCCTCCTTAAAGAAATAATTGCTTGGAGATCATTGATCGACAGCCCACGGCAGTCCCACGGCCTTGTCAAAATCATAATGTTGGGAGGAACAAGGACAACTTGAAGTTGTGTCTCTCTCTTAGTCCTTCTCATAGACTTCAGGTTTATACTTGGTGCCTTTTTCCTCCTGGACCTCAGAAAGGACACCTGGGTATTCTGGGAGAACTTATATCTCCCCTAATCAATTTCTGGGAAAACCATGTCACTTTCAGATTCTTGCATGATCCTTGTCCCAGTTTGAGGTAGCCTGGCTGCCCAAACCTTGTCTACTTTATTTGATAACTCCGGTTTGTCAATAAGTTTTAAGGCATTGTCCAGGCTTTTGGCAAGAGAATGAGCTCCTTGTGATGGTTCCTTGAGATGGTTCTACTGAGAACTGTGTTAATTCTATTCGTTAACAGCCCCTTTTTTTCTCAGGAACAGAGATTCAGGTTTTCCCATCTGTAATCATCAGGTCCTGTTTACCTTCCACTGAAGGAGCTGAGGTCATTCTTTGGGAGAATTTGAACTCCTTCCTGAGCAGAGACCAGGCTACATCTCCATTCTTGCGGACACTCATGCTCTGGGATGCAGCAATGACACAGTTCTGGGATGAACCACCATGGCAGTGGCGATCACTTCCTCACCAACCTGGGCTACAGGCTTCCCCTCAAGTTTGGCAAAAAATTCTATTTATTCATTCTTAACCACTAGATGAATACTTGAGTGAAATTTGAGAGAAAACCTTTATAACCTTTAAGTGAGTATTTTGCTTCTAACTATGACTTTGAATTTAGAAATCACAAAGTCAGAGAAGAATAATAAATTAAATGGTGTAAAAAAATAGTCTGAGGGGATGGGTAGATGGCTCAATGGGATGGAGTACTTACTGCACACACAGGGCGATATGAGTTTGGATTCACCAAGACCCTTAAAAAAGCCAGGTTCGGCCAAGTGTTCTTGTAATCTCAGCACTGGGAAGGACTTGGGGGCCAGATATAGGAAGATCATTGGGCCTGCTGACCACTAGCGTGGTGGAAAAACAGTAAACTCAAGATTCAGTGAGAGACCGTCTCAAAGGGGGTAAGATAGAGAGGGAAAGAGAAAGACACTACATGGCCTCTTCTGGCCTCCACATGTGTGTGCAGGGTGTCTATATTCGGTTCATACACACACACACACACACACACACACACACACACACACACACACACTGAGTGGCAAAAATACAAGAAAAGAGAAAGGATTTGCAACCCATGTTATAGAAAAGCCATTCTGGCTCAAGAACTTATAGGCACCAGTCTTCAAAATACTAAAATCCCAAAAGAAGAATGGATAGAGGGTGTGAACAGATCATTTCCAGGACAGCAAATACAAAAGGTCCCTAAATATACACATTGAGGTTTAAACCCTTTACACTGGAAACAAGACAACTGAAATGTCCTTGAGGGAGGCTGGAGAGATGGCTGGATGGGGAAGAATTCTTGTGAAAGCAGGAGGACAGAGTCTGGGTTCCAGAACCCACAAAACAGGCAGGGTGTGGTGCCAAGCATGCTTCTAACCTGGCCTTAGGTGTGTGGACACAGGAAGATCACTGATGCTTGCTAGCTATCTTAAAAGTCTGAGTTCTGAGTGCAAAGGAATAGAGTGGAGGGCTCTTCTGAAGCCTTTCTCTGACCTCATGCACAGGTGTGCACACACACGTGTGCATACCCCATACTTGTGGGAGGGCATGTGCAAGCACTTGTGCATGCACTCACCCCCACACACTCTCTACCATAAAAGATCATTTTTTCACCTATTAGAATGAAAAAAATTGACAACACCTCTTAGACACATCTGTGGGGAATAGAACTCTTATGTTAATGTTGACAGGAAATTAGAGGGCAATTTAATAATATCTGTCAAAATTTGAAAGTATTATAGTCTCTGACACAGCAATGAGACCCTTGAAGATTTGCCTTATAAAAATTTGCACAGTGGCTTGAGCACAAGAATAAATTCACTAATATATTTATAACATGAAGTATAATTAAACAAGTTACAGTACGTGCCTATAATTGAATATTATACATAAGAATTAAAAAAGAATTAAAAATTTGTTAGGAACTGATTTCCAAAGTCTATGAGGTGGGAAAAAACTCAAGGTGCAGCAGAGTGTATCTAATACAATAGCAATATGGATTTATATTCCTATTTGTATTTGTATTAGATGTACTCCATTGTGTTAGTCGACTTTTTTATGTGCTTTGGTCACTCAGAGCTCGTATTCTATGGGGGGGGGGAGAATCAGTTGTACCTGTGGGGTCTCCAGTTTATGGGAGACTCACAATCAACATGCAATCTATCTTTGATGCTGCATAGACTACTTATTTACGCTGCCTTCCTGGTCCTGACTACCGTGATCACAGAGCAGAAGCAAGTGACTGCATGGGTTTGGGGCAAAGAGGCACCATCTATTTTGGACAGTGTCCTTACTTTTAAAAGATTATTATTATTATTATTATTATTGTTGTTGTTGTTGTTATTATTATTTTAGTGAAAGTGTTGGGACCCTGCTGGGTGACCTAAGGTGCCCTTGGTGTTCTCTGCCTGCTTGGAGATTAGGCATTCACGTCCCTCCTTCAGCCTGTATGCAAGAATACAAATTATCCGCTCATTGCCAGGGGGCTTGGGGACATGGATCTTGACCTGAGTAAATTTCCACTGTGGCTGCTGTTGGTATATAAGTCTACTCCCTTCTGAAATAAACAGCATTCTCCTTACAAGAATGACCCACTGTCTTGTCTTTATTTAACCCTCAGATTCCCTCTCCGGAACCCGTGAAATGCTGTAGTCCCTCCCTGGGTTGAGATTTCACGCTAACTTACCATTTCCACATTGGGATTTTGTCTGGAGCTCGCACAGTCTTGTGATTGCTGTCACAATCACTGTGAGGTCATATGTTCAGCTGCCCTGTTGTGTCTGGAGACACTGTTTCCTTGTGGTCATTGACCACCTCTAGCTTTTACAGTCTTTCAATCCCGTCTTTCTTAATGATCCTGAACCTTGGGTGTGTCATAAGTTAGGCTTTATAAAGATTTTTCTCTGTCTCAATCAGCATTCTTGCACTCTAGGCTAACACCCTATCTTAAAAAGTCATAAATTAAAGCTGTCCTGGGTGGGAAATGGATGTTCCATTTGCAGCTGAGCAGTCTGCAGTTTCTTACTCTTTGCACTTTAACCAGCTTTGTGCTTCTGTGTTAATCATCTACTGCAAATAGAAGCTTCTCTGGTAAGGGCTGAGAGATAAATTAATCTATGGGTATGATGATAAGCCATTAGGAATTGGTTCAATACTAAGTCCATTTAGAATAATAGTGGTAGGTTCTCTCCTAGGTCCTATGACCTATCTAACCACAGGGTCTTAGCCCTGATATTGGTGCTAGGTATGGGTTACATCTTGTGTAAGAGGCCTTAAATCTAATCAGAAAGTGGTTGGTTACTCCTATGATGTTCATGCCACTATTTGGGCTTGTCTTGACAAGCCATTCATTATTGTAGCTTGCAGGGTTCAGAGCCTGGTAACACTGATGATTACTTTCTCCCCCAGTATCATGCATAGCACTTTCCATGGTGAAAGTGAAAGACCCCTGGAGGCTCAGGCCCTCAGGATCTTGGCCCAGGACTGGGACAACCCCAATCACCAAGTGGAGTCGAAAACTTGATGCAAACAGCAAGAGGTTTTATTGCAGTTGTTTAACGAGCTAACCCCATGTTAGCACGGACCTTTCATCCATCCACCATGGTGGATGGCTGGGAAAGACACTGAGAAACCACAGGATAGAGATCTTATAGGGCAGCGTAAGGGGAGTATCCAGGGGTACGCACAGGCTCTGGATTGGTGTGCCTCCAGCCTTGGAGGACTTGCCCCGTGTTAATTGGTCAACTGGTTGTTATAGCCCATAGGCCCTCCCAGAATGGTTGCTATGCTCTTCATGTCATTGCTGTACACTTGTCTGTAAAGCACAACCAGAGCTGTAAAACATAGCACCACCAGCTAACTTCTGATTGGTTCCTTGCCATGAGGCAGGCATCTGACCTCCTAGTGACCAAGGCAAAGTCAGGCAAGCACATGTTAGACTGTTATGGCTGCTGAAATGGGCAGGCATCTGACCTAGTGACCAAGGCAAGGTCAGGCAAGCACGTGTTAGGCTGTTATGGCTGCTGAAATGGGGAGCTGGTCCCTTCAAAAGCTAGCTACTAAGGGCAAAGCTTCCAGATAGTACCAGAGTGATTCCATCATAGTGCGTGACTCAATTATGTGATGTCTTCGGCAATACAGCCTTATCGTCAAGTTCTGGAGGGTAACCATTGCATCAGCAGTAGTCTTTAATGTTTGGGATCTATGGAACTTCACTAGCCAAAAGAGGAAATAATCCATTCCCCGAACTGGGCTTTTTATTAGTTAACCTGTAGTGTCTATTAGGGGTATTGTTGTCAGTGTGTGTGTGTGTGTGTGTGTGTGTGTGTGTGTGTGTGTGTGTGTAAACTTCTACAGTGGTAGGTAGAAGATTTTATATGTCTTTGTTTGAAGGTCTTTAGTGTTTATCCCTTTCTATATTTCTTCCTGTATTGATTAGGGTTTATTTATTTATTTATTTATTTATTTATTTATTTATTGCAATTTAACTGAAGCTGGAGTAATCATAGAAGAAGGAACCACATTTTAGGAATTGCTTCCATTAAAGTGGATTATAGTTAAGTCTGTGGGGCATTTCCTTGATTAATGGTTGATGTTGGAGGTCCAGACGGCCCCCTGTGTGCAGTGCCACCCATGGGCTGGTGATCCTGGATTGTATATGAAAGCAAACTGAGCAAGCCATGGAGAGCAAGCTAGTAAACAGTGTTCCTCCATGGTGTCTGCTTTACTTTAGTTCCTGCCTCCTGGCTCCTGCCTTAAGTTTCTGCCCTTACTTCTCTCAGTGCTTACCTGTCATGTGGAAACCGTTAGCTGAAATAAACCCTTTCTTTTTCAAACTGGGTTTGGTTGGTGTTTTGTTGCAGCAACACAGATGCAACTTAACATGTTCTGTTTCACTATCCTCTTTAAGTCTTTATACCACTGTGTTATATCTTCCCCTCTTTAAAGTACCCCCGTGGTCCCCCTTGCAGAGTCCTGATCTCTGTGAGCATTCTAAATGAAACACACATATATGAATATTGACAGCTAACATCCACACATGAGAGAAAATATGCCATGTTTGTCTTTCTGGGTTTGGGTTGTCTTGCTCAGAAGGAATGACTCCAGCTCCATCAATTTACCCACACATGTCATAATTTTGTTTTTCATTATGACTGAATAGTATTCCATTGTAGAAATATGCAACAATATCTACTTATTGGTTGATGAACATCTAGGTTGTTTTCAGTTCCTAGCTATTGTGACTAGAGCAGCAATGAGCATGGATGGGCAAGTATCTCTGTCATGGGATACAGGGTTCTTCAGGCATGTGCTCAAGAGTGACACAGATGATCCTCTGCACTGGCAGCACCAGTGGCTGGCATTTTAGTTATTTTCACTCAGTTCTGTGCCCTTTTCTATGGGTGTCTAGTATCCAGTGATGTTGTAAAATGTTTTAGAAAATCAAGCCAGATGTTTTTCTTCCTGGAGGGAAAACATCTTTCTGTGCACAGGGTGCTTCTCTGGGAAGCTGAGAGAAGAGGAGAAAGCAGTGGTGCAGCTCTCTCTGTCATGAACACAACACCCCAAACACCCATGGAATTACAAAGACATATTTTCCTTTGTTCATTTTCATGTGTGTGTGTGTGTGTCTGTGTGTCTGCATGTTTGCCTTACACACACACACACACACACACACGCACACACACACACATGCTTTATATATATATATATATATAATATATATATATATATATATGCTTTAACCACTGAGCAATCTTTCCAGTTTCCCAAAAGAATTCCTGATAAAACCCCACAGTTTATATGCACTGGAGGAGTAGAAAGAAGAAATAACAGCATTTCAGGAAAGAGAGGGGAGAACTTTAGAAATGAAGTCTGTGTGTGTGTGTGTGTGTGTGTGTGTGTGTGAGAGAGAGAGAGAGAGAGAGAGAGAGAGAGAGAGAGAGAGAGAGAGAGAGGAAATCAGAGGACAACTTTATGAAGTTGGTTCTCTCTTTCCACCTTTCTGTGGGTTCTGGAAATCAAGCATAGGCTGCCAGGCTTCCGTGGCAAGCACATTTACACACTGAGCCACCTTGCTCACCATGGAGGCCATTTAAGTATCCTTGCCTATATCAGTATCTTATGCACCTTTCCCTAACAGTTTTGGAGTCTTGGGTCTTACATTAAGGCCTATGATCTGTTTTAATTGCATTTTGTACAGGGTTCGAAGGGATCTAGTTTCGTCCCTTTAACATATGAATATCTAGTTTTTCAGGACTATTTGTTGAAGAGTTTGCCTTTGGTATCTTTGTTAAATTGCCATATGGGTTTATTTCTGGGTTTTTGGTTGTATTCCATTATTCCACCACTGATCTATGTGTCTGCTTTAAAAATACAAATGGTGGCTCTGTAGGACATTGTGATGCTTCCAGCCTTTTCATTTTGTCTGAGAATATGTTGGCAACCCACAGTCTTTTGTGATTCCATATGAATTTTAGGATTTCCCTTTTCTGTTTCTGTGAAGAATAGTACTGAAAATTTTAATATTTTAATTTATTCATTTGAGAATTTCATACATGAATACTGCATTTAAGTCATTTCTACTCCCTCCTCTCCTCCTTCCAGCTTCCTTCTCCCTCCATCTCAAATTCATGACCTTTTCTTGTTTATTATGAATTTATACACACACATACATGCACCACACACACACACCACAGACACACATATATACACCACACACACAGACACACACAGACACACACACACACACAGACACACACACACACACACACACACACACACACACACACACACACCTTACTGAGTCCATTTAGTATTGTTCATATAAATGTGTGTGTATAGGGTCAACCACTTGGGATTGGATAACTTATTAATGGGCTCCTTTCTGGAGAACATGGAGTCTCCTTCTCTTAGTAGTCAGAGATTGCCTGGCTCTTCATGAAGGGGTGGGGGCCTTGAGATATTTCCCTGTCCACTCTGGTGTTTTGATGGGGATTATTGTACCAAATGTACAGATCACTTTTGGTAATAGAGCTTTTTTCATGATTCAGTTTTGCCAATCCATGATTAGTGTCTGTTTTAGTTTCATTCTTCAGTGTTTTAAAATTTTCACTGTAGGCAACTTTCATTTCCTTGGTTGGATTTATTAGTATGCAATTCATTATTTTGAAGCAATTGGAAATGTGATTCTTTTCCTGATTTCTTTCTTTGTTTGTTATTGTCTCTAGAAAAGCTAGCTTTGTTTACTGATTTGTGTATCCTGCTAAACTGTTCTAGCTAAACTTCAAGCACAATATTGAATAGGTGTGAAGTGGACACCCTGTCTCTGTTAGCATTCAGGCATTACCTTGGCCTGCCCTCAGGGTCCTCATCTACAGCCACTAAGAGCACTTCCTGTGCAAATACACTTATTAGGACTCAGGCATTACACTGGCCTTCTCCTGGGGACCTGGTAGGATACTTTATCAGTTACAGCCACTCCCTGTCTACATCCCCATATAAAAGGCAAGTCTTTCCCATCTCCCCCGCCTTCTGCTGCTCTCACTCCCCAGAGGCCTCTTTTGTGCCCTTTCCCCCTCACCCCCAATAAACCTCCCACCATGAGTTTGTTGTATGGTGTGACTTTCCTTCCCATCACGGCTAAACAACAACAGTCTCATTTTTTATTTTTGTGTAAAACAGCTGATTATTTTTCCATTTAATATATCGTTAATGTTTCAATTTGTAACTTGTGTATATATTGAGGTATGTTCTTTCTTTTCCTAATTCTTCAGGACTTTATTTATTTATTTATTTTGTTTTTCTAGACAGGGTTTTTCTGTGGCTTTGGAGGCTTTCCTGGAACTAGCTCTTGTAGACCAGGCTCGTCTTGAACTCATAGAGATCCGCCTGCCTCTGCCTCCGGAGTGCTGGGATTAAAGGCATGTGCTACACCACTCAGCTCTTCAGGACTTTTGTCTTGAATATTTGTTGGTCTTTTCTTCATCTAATGTGATAATCATGTGATTTTTGTCTTTATAACTATTTGTGTGATATATAATACTTATTAATTTGCATATGTTGAGCCATCTTTGTATTTTGGAGTGAAGCTTACTTGTTCATGACAAAAATATTTTTGATATTTAATTGATCCAATTTACATGTGTTTTTAAGAACTTTTGCATCCTTGTTTGTCAGAAAGATCGGTGGACAATTTACTTGTTTGTTTGTTTGTTTTGAAACAGAGTTTCTCTGTGTGGTCCTGGCTGCCCTGGAACTTTATCTGCAGACCAGACTAGCCTTGAACTCAGAGATCCACCTGCCTCTTACCTCCTGAGTGCTGGGAATAAAGGCTTGATGATTTACTTTTTTCTTTTATTCTTACATGAACTTTGTATCAGTGTAATGCTGGCTTCACACATGAGTTTTGTGGCATCCCTTCCTCTTCTATTTATGGAATTGCTTGAGGAGCCCTGGCATTAGGTGGTCTGTAAAGACATTAGACTTCAGCCTGACTCTGTCAAGATCTGAGTCTTTAGTTGGGAAACAGCTTATTACTGCTTCATCTTGTTGCTTATTTTAGACCAGTTTAAGTTACTTAAGTCATCTTGGTTTAATTTTGGTAGACCATATATGTCTAGACATTTGTCCATTTCTTCTACATTTTCCAACATATTGGAACATAGATTTTTAAAATATGCCCTGACTCTCAGGGGTGCTTGCTGTAATGTCTCCCTTTTTGTTTATAATTATATTAATATGAATCCATCTTTTCTTTCTTTCTTTTGGTTTGTTTGGCTAAAGGCTTGCCAACTTTATCCTTTTGAATAAATAATTATTTGATATTCATAGTGTTCTATGTTGTTTCCATTTCATCAATTTCTGCCTGACTGCCCTAGCCCATGAGAATGGGGTATTGAAGTCACCCACTGTTACTGTGTTGAGATTCATCTTTGTATCTAGTACAGTTTCTAATGTTGCTGTACTAGCACCCACTGCGTGGGCTAATGACTGTTCTTGTTGTGACGCTACCTGCTAGACTACCACTGTACTGTGTGTAGCAAAGTGATTGATGTGTTCTGTGACATTACATCTTTTTATTTAAAACGAGCTCCCTGTGCAGCTCAAGCTGTCCTTGAACTTGTCATCTTCCTACCTCAGCCTCCTGAGTTCTGGCATTGCAAGCATGAACTGCTACAGAGATGTAAAGGACTAAGATTTAGGAAGATTAATGTTTTCTATACGTGAGAGTGGTATTTTCTCCTTAGCTGGGAATGCATAGCTGGAAAGCATGCAGTGGCCACCAGTAATCCCTTGATTTGTATAAGACACAAGCACTTTTGTCCACCATTACTTTTGTCCCATCAATGCAAATTCGAACACAGTAAAAAAGACAAATTCCATGTTAGTATTATTTTGAAAACACTTACATTGTTCTGGAGAACTCCTTGCAATCTGTAGATCAGTTTAAAAATATGGATATAGATTCTAGAGTGTGCAAAACTCATAAACATCGGATGTCTTGGCAGAACCATTGTATTGTTTTAGAAAAAATCCAAGCTCATGCATTTGGCATGGTGGGGGGCAACCTCTTGCTCCTGAATGACCATATCTGGTCTTATACTCAACATTTTGCTTCATCTTGATATATATAAAAGTCAGAGCTTCCAGCTTCACCCCCTTTAAACTTTCTTTTTATTTAGCCTTTGTGTCTTTCACATCATGCATCTCGATTCCATTCATTTTTGTATCTCTTCATGTCTACCCTCTGCCCTTGCAACCTCCTCCACACAAAAAGAATAAAATTCCAGAGAAAATACAGAGAAAAGAAAAAAAAAGTCTCCTCATGGAAGCTGTAGTGTGATGCACTGAGTCACATAACATATCCTTTGGTCCATATATCTCTACGTGCAAGTGAACACTGCAGAGTCTTTGGCCTGGTTTGAGACTTCTGCTTTCTGCTACACCCTCGCTCCCGTTGTTGCCCTGTGTCATGGAGATCCTGCAGCTTTGGATGTGCCTGCCTTTCACGTGCTCCAGCAGATCATGGATGGGGTGGATGATGGGATGGGCCAACTCTTTCCCTGCTCTCTCCCATCCTTACCACCAGGGTGAGCTTTCTGGCATTGCCCTGGCCAGTTCACCCATTGCAGCTAGGAGCAAGGGGCAGCAGGGCCAGGTTTCCTGCTTTCACACCTCAGTCAGCTCACCCACACCTACATCCCTACTGTGCTGCCCAGGCCAGGTGCAGGGACCGCTCTCCTGACTGCTGTGCTGGTGAGGGACAGGGCCACATCTCCCAACTGCCACAGGTGGGTCATTTCTCTCTTTCCCAAGCAACATGGCAGATGGGGGACAGTGTCAGATCTCCAAATATCACGCTCTTGTGGCCAGTTCACCTGCACTCCTGCCAACAGAGTCAGCTCTATTGTGCTGCCCAGGTAAGGTGTAGGACCCTCTCCTGAGTGCTTCAACAGGAGAGGGGCAGGCCTAGTCCTCTCTAGTGTTGGCACTAGTGAGGGGTGGGACCAACTCCGTATAGTCCTATCCTTTCGGCCTTTGGTGGTATCTGGAGCCACAGACATCAACACCACTGGCGGCTGAATCACAGCCATGAACCCAGACAGGGCCCTGGCAGCAGCCAGACCCAGACATCACCATAGCCCTGGTTAACAATCAAGCCACCCACATCAGGCTGTTCCTCACTGCTTTCACCTCATCAGATAGTCCTCTGTCCATAAGACATGAACAATTCTATCTCTCTCTCTCTCTCTCTCATACATTTGCTCACCATAATAATGCCAGACTGCCCAGTGACACAAGGTGCTGCGTGGGTGTGTGTTTTCTTTTCGGCATCCAAGGAATAGACTATGGGTCTCCTTGTCCTGCTCAGTCCCCTGATAGCACTGGGCAGGGCTGTGTTTTTTCCTTGGCACCTGGGCTTCCTTCACCTTTCAAACCCTAAAATCTCCTAGGGTACTGATGGTGAAATAGGCCTATCTTCCTTTAGTCTCAGCAGAAGTAGGTCAGAGATACATCTGACTTGCAAACACTGAGAATGTCACTCATTTTGTTGGGTAGGTGCCACAGAAGTGTCTGTTGTAAATGCTTCTGATTTTATGTGATTACTAAATTTAGGTAGGATATTCTAGGTCTTCTATTAGCAATTGATGTCTGATAAAAATCAAGTTTTGCAATAGTATTCTACTGTGCCTGTTTCTGGGAAAGAGATTCAGGACTAGAGTTTCTGAATGACTCTGTGAAAATGAGCCCAGACTTCATTGGTTGCCTTAGACTTCTGTTGTGTGGGCTGTAAAACAAACTTGCATGATGACAGTCACATTTCTCCACCCTGTTAGAAAGGAAGGGTCCATCCTAGGTGCTGGAGGTCATCCCAGGAGATTGTGTTGGCTGACTCTTTGAATCCTCAGTGGGGTGGATTGAGAGTGTCAGGAGGGGACCAAGGGTAGCATGGGGTCAGTACTTTCACAATTGCTTCTCTTCAGGATCATCTGGAAGTTTGTGGGCCCTACATGCGTGCTCACTATGGGCTTTCCCATTAGAAAGCAGGGCAAAAGGGGACATTGGCAGAGAGACTAGGGACTTCTAAATTAAGGAGGTCGCTAACGATTGGCAACAACACAAGGGAGGTTGTGTTGTGTTCCAGACCTCTGTATAACGGTTGTTAAGTCACAGCGCATCTTGAGGTGACTCTTGGGATTTCATCTGTGAATGTGGGCATTTACGATCCTTCTAGATTTGTTGACTATTATCGGAACGCTGGTGATTGTTGTTTATGAAAACATTTTACTATTGTCACCTCTAGGGGGCATGCCAGGACTCCTGATGGATTTAAAAAGTTAAGTGGGCAATTCCTTATCATTCCCTATGTGTCTGGGGACCTGAGTTCTAAGTGAAAAAGAATTTACTATTGAGGGAAGGAACCAGAGGCTGAATTCATAAGTGAGAAAGAAAGGAAATGGCAGTAGATACGCCAGGAAGAAAGGGTTTAGAGAGACTGAATCAAAGTAGGGGTCCCAGGTGTGTAAGGAATGCAGTGCTGAAGGCCAAACTTGGAGACAAGCACAGAGGGAAATTTGTAGCTATTTTGAAAATGGGTCCAGTTTTTCCATCCAGTGAATACTGAACAATCCAGGAACATATTGGGTATTGGTAAGGAAGATGATGGGCACAGATGGCCTGTCAGGTCCATGGGCAGTTGGCCATCACTAAGGTGTTATGGGAGTTAGGATGGGCGGAGTTCAGGCAGAGAACAACATGTACTACAGATATAACCTGGTCTAGGGGGTCAGAGAATAGCCGAAGGATTCTTGTAAGGATTGTAAGGATCAGTAGGAATTAGTATGTGCAAAGGGAAGATGGAAGCAGTGTTTGTGACGGAGGAAGGAGGATGTCATGTGAGGGGGACATCACTGGAAAGGAAGCAGTGTGTGGGGGTAGGGACATGGTATGTAGGAAATGGAAAGACAGATATGGCAGGTTTCCTGAATGGGGGATGGAGGAGTGGGTAGTGTAGGCTGGAAGGATCAGCAGGGACAGGTTACATCAGGAGTCTGAACTCAACCCTGAGGACGACAAGAACCTTTGGAAGGCTTAGGGAGGCACATGTGTGGAAGGAATAAGACTTGGCAGGGACTTCTTTTAGGACTGGTTACAACCACACAAGGGAGAGATGGTGGGGACTGGAGGGAGCTGAAGAGGACTGCAGTGTTTAGTAGGTGGCCAGACTAGATTTTCAAACCTATGGCTTCATTAACAAATGAGCAAAACTGATACTATTATGTCCCCACAAGCAAGACAGATAATGTGAAGAAATATTCCTTCCACTGCGACCTCACTTAATCTGACTGCATTGCCTGTGTGGACAGGTAACTACAGAAACCTACCACTCCACCTTGGGGGCGGGGGCTCTTTTTTGCCCCACAGCTAAAATATTCTGGCACTTTAAGCATCACTGAAGAAAGAGATAAAACTCCAGTTGGCCTCTAACCAGAGACCTGGATTAATGAAATGCTACCTATTACCAGGAATGGTTACAAGAAGTCTCTCAACTCCATTGAAGAAATACTTTCTTCTGGGATCTGTTGAGTTTTTGCAGACTAGCTGTTTGCAGCAGAAGTAGCGGCAGAGCACATTTTCTACTTGGAGCCTTGCATTGGTGGAACAGAATACTCTGATGGCTGAGAACTGGCTTCACCACCTTCTGTAGCATGGTACAGTCTCAGAAGTGGGCCACAGCCCTTCAGAAGAGTAGAGACCAGGACTAGTGACTAGGCTTTCAATAAAATATTTTCCATCAGGAGCAGGATGTGCCACTCATTGCATACCCAGGATACAAGGTTAGCTGGCCTGTGTTCTGAGGTCAATCTGAGCGTGCTGGAGATGTGGTCTGGGACCCTCAGTGGGAGGTGTGAGTGCCAGGCCTGTAACTCTAGTACTGCTCAGAGCTTTGGGTCATAAACTCAAGTCTGTCTATTCTTATCTCCTCACAGGTGCTGGCAAGTTCACAGCACACCAGGGAATCTCAGAGCTCAGATTACACCCAGCCTGTGTGGTCACCTGCTGCAGGAGCTACATTCTCATACCTCGTGGCTTCTCAGTAGTTCCCACTGTACCAAGTGCAGCAGTGATACAGACAGAAACAAAAGGGGCAATACTGTTGGGGAGCTCAGCCCTAGAATTGTGAAAATGACTGTTATCACCTTACTCATCATCACTCTATGCATCAAAATGTTTATTTGTTGTCTATCAGGACCTACTCTAGGTTTGAAGACTATCTTTATAAACTAAATGAAGACTTTTTCACCTGGGGAGTTTTGTTACCGTGGACCATGGCAGGGAAATGATAAATGAGGTATTTCCTTTCTTTTGGATGTTGCAGACTCAAAATTCAGCCTGATCTATTTGGGTGGAAACCTCATTCCCTCCGATGCAAGGTATGGCAAGAGAGCCTGTGCTTGTCAACTGACCTTGTGGGGCTGACATTCTGCTACAGAGATCTGTTCGGTTATGAGCTAGGGTAGAAAAAGAGCAAAGGCACAAGGTGATCGCTACACTTGCAGGGAGCTGACTGAAGGAGAGGAGGGAGGAGCAGTTGATTGACATGTCAGATCTGAACCTTTCAGTCCATGTGGGTACTATTGCTGTTTTAACAACATCAAACTGTGCAATCCAAGGCATCTTCCCATTTATCTAGGTGTTCTCTTGTTCCTTTCAATATTATTTTGGAGACTTTTTTTTTGGAGTTCAGAGTGCAAACATTGTATAATTTTTTTGATGTTTATTCCTAGGCATTTTCTTGTTTCCATGTTAGTGTAGATGAAGCTTTTGTTTTCTTTTATTTTCAGATGATCAGTACCTTGTATTTAAGTTTAGAAGGTCAATTCTGCAACCTCACAGAACTTTTAATTTTAGTAGCTTTTCAGGTGACTTCTGTGGGTTCTCTTGAGGCCACATGGTTTCCCCTGCACCTGTGCATAGTTTTGCTTTTTTCTTTCTCATCCATGTGCTACCATTTTGGATGCATCTTCTAAAATAACATGAGTTATATATTGTGAAAATTGGAAAAAAAGAAGAGATGAGACTATATAAAGTATTTCCAGTTGTTTACAAATTTTGGTCCAGACAAATGTGGCTCTTTGTCCCTAAGGGTAGGATGTTACCCAGGCCTGGGGAGTTCCCATTAAAGATGTGTGAAGGAATAAACTTAAGCAATGTTTGACTATTACAGAGTTAAAATCCCCTTTATATTTTATTTTATTTTTTTACCTCTACACAGAAAACTTGAGGAACCTGTGATTATCCTTGTGGAGGGCCTAGAGTTGTAACTCATCAAGGGATAGAAGTGCTAAAAAAAAAAAAAGTTGAAACAAAAGACCCAGGATAGCCAAAACAACCCTGTACAACAGAGGAACTTCTGGAGGCATCACCATCCCTAACTTTAAGCTCTATTACAGAGCTATAATCCTGAAAACAGCTTGGTATTGGCACAAAAATAGACAGGTAGATCAATGGAATAGAGTTGAAAACCCTGATATTAACCCACACACCTACGAACACCTGATTTTTGACAAACAATCCAAATATATACGCTGGAACAAAGAGAACATCTTCAACAAATGGTGCTGGCATAACTGGATGCAAACATGTAGAAGACTACAGACAGACTCAAGCCTTTCGCCCTGCACAAAACTTAAGTCAAAATGGATCAAAGACCTCAACATAAACCCAGCCACTCTGAACCTATTAGAAGATAAAGTGGGAAATACCCTTGAATTAATTGGTACAGGAGACTGATTCCTGAACATAACACCAGTAGCACAGACACTGAGATCAACAATTAATAAATGGGACCTCCTGAAACTGAGAAGATTCTGTAAGGCAAAGGACACAGTCAGCAAGACAAAACGACAGCCCACAGACTGAGAAAAGATATTCACCAAACCCACATCTGACAGAGGGCTGATCTCCAAAATATACAAAGAACTCAAGAAGCTGGTCTCCAAAACACCAAACAATCCAATTAAAAAATGGGGTACAGAACTAAATAGAGAATTCTCAATAGAGGAATCTAAAATGGCTGAAAGACACATAAGAAAGTGTTCAACATCTTAGCCATCAGGGAAATGCAAATCAAAACAACTCTGAGATACCATCTTACTCCTGTCAGAATGGCTAAAATCAAAAACACCAATGACAGTTTATGCTGGAGAGGATGCGGAGAAAGAGGAACACTCCTCCACTGCTGGTGGGAGTGCCAACTTGTACAGCCACTTTGGAAATCAGTATGGCGACTCCTCAAGAAAATGGGAATGAGTCTACCACAAGATCCAGCAATTCCACTCCTAGGCATATACCCAAAAGAAGCACATTCATACAACAAGGACATATGTTCAACCATGTTCATAGCAGCATTATTTGTAATAGCCAGAAACTGGAGGCAGCCTAGATGCCCCTCAACCGAAGAATAGATAGAGAAAATGTGGTACATATACACAGTGGAGTACTACTCAGCAGAAAAAACCAATGGAATCTTGAAATTTGCAGGAAAATGGATGGAACTTGAAGAAACCATTCTGATCGAGGTAACCCAATCACAAAAAGACAAATATGGTATGTACTCACTCATATGTGGATTTTAGACATAGAGTAAGGGATTACCATCTTACAATCCACACTGCCAGATATACTAGTAAACAAAGAAGACCCTAAAAGAGACAAACTTTGTCCCCTGGAGGAGGGGAAAGGGTCACCATCCCCTGAGCAAATTGAGAACATGGGAAGAGGGGGGAGGAAGCTACGAGAGTGAGAAGGGAAGAAAAGGAAGGATGCAGAGGTCATGAGGAAGCAGAAATTTTGAGTCAGGTGTAGATGAGAAGAAAGGACATATGACAGGTAGGATTTTAGTTGGGAGGGTGGTAGGGGAGGAAGGGAGGGAGAAGGGAACTGGGATTGTCATGTAATTCAATCTTGTTTGTAATTCAAATATATAAAAAAATATTAAAAAAAGAAACTGGAAAAAAAGTCTCAAGTGGGTACAATGGTCAGAGAAAGAACTGAGCTGGGAAGTCCCTAGATGCTTCAGTCATGTAGGTGAAGTCCCATGGATGGGTGGGCTCAGCCCTGCAATGCCCTGTTTGTTTCTGACCTTTGACACATGGGATTTCAGGCTTAGTTCACTGCCAATGAAGCGGGAGGCAGGGGCACTTACTCAACCTCTTCCTGTGTTTGCTAATAATTATCACCCAGTTCATAATGGGCCTTGCAATGCTCCCACTTCCTTTAATTAATTTGCCCTGTATTAATTATTGGAGTATTTTGTTTTATAAAGGCGATGACTAACCCAGCCGGCAGGTTCAGAACTGCCCTGTTGGCGTTTGACTGACAAGGGCTTGGTCTCCCCATTCAGCCCCATCCATTCAGGAGCATGCATCATTCTCTCTTGACATCAGGTGTGGCAAAGGTGCCGGGCTTGCCAGGGAGCCTGACCTCCTGGGGCAGAGATCTTGTCAGGACCGCTGAGTCAGGGAGGTCAGTTCTGTTCATGACCACATGAAGTTGAGCACAGCCAGCCCCTGCACAAAACATGGTGAGACCAGGGACCATCAGGAGAGTACCTGCCAAGGAGACCCTAAGGCTGGGGGCTCTTCTATCAGAGGTCTGGAATATCCACCTTCTTGGAGAACCCTAAAGTCTTCTTTCAGGATACAGGGCAAAGCTTTTCCTGGAACAAAGGGATATTTCTGCTCTGCTTTTCTCTTGAGTTTTCCTTTTCCCCTCCTTCCCTCCTTCCTTCCTTCCCTCCTTCCTTCCCTTCCTCCCTCCACTGTTGATTGAACCTGGGTCCTTGCACTAAGCAAACAGTTGAGTGTTAACTCAACTACATCACCAGCCCTTGAGTTCTTTTCTAAAGTTGATTTTTATCTGTTTCCCTGTCTTGTAGAAGCTGATTCTCTGCTCCCTCAGAGTTACTGCACTTTCACCCCAATTTCATTTCCCTCTCCTGATGGAGATCTTATGAAATTTAAGGTGAGACTCACAGTTCTGTGTGGTGGACACTGAAGGTGTGTCAGTCAGGCCAGCACGGAGGACACCGCAGCACACAGACTCCACTCATGGCAGTCACCTTCTAATGTCTCCTCTGCCTCCTATGCAGAGCTACCCCGTGGAGATTTCTCCATGTCTCAGGGCTCTTGCACCCCCTCCTTAAACCTATCCAATGGTCTCCATCACCTGTAAACAAATCCATAACTCAGTAGCTTGGTACCTAGGTTCTCCAAGTACCTGTCACCACCCTTCCCCGTCCCTGAAGCAGCTGTTACCACTCCCTCACGCCTATTCAGAAGCCATCATTTGGGGGAAATTCTGAACACCGGGTGATGCCCCAGTCACCCTATTTCACACATTTTGCTTGCTTCCTTGATTGCTGTTTTTCAGTGCCCCTTCTTTGTGAGCTCCTGGGAGTCTCTCTGACTCATGCCAGGCCCACTTCCTCCATTTTTCTGCCGTAGCCCTCTATACAGCAGAACCAGCCCCATGTGAGAATGATTTATTGCTCCCTCCCATGCCAGCTCCCTATTGTTGGATTATGCCTTTCTCAGGGCTGGGGACTAGGTTTATTCATCTTCATGATCCCTGGTCTCTCGGAGAGCTTTACCCACAAAGGGAAAAGAATGACTAGCACTTACCGGACTGAATAAATGAAGGAGTTGAATAAAGCGCTGAGCTAACTGCAGCCTTTGCTCCTATACAGATGCATGGTATCTAAGAACAAAGTTGCACAATTTTCCAAAAGCCACCCCCTTTGGAATTAAATGTAAGACTCTTTTCTTTTTCCTCTCTAATGCTATTGAAATTTCAGAACAGATCAAATCTTGATAATAAGCCAGCTCAAAGCAATCAGACTCACATATGCTTGAATAAGAGATAAGTCTCCCCAAACTGCAATCCTCCTGCCTCAGGAGTTGTCAGTCTGCTTAAGCTTTTGATGGTTCTAGGCCAATCCCTGATTTCAGTTTGCTAAAAGTCAGTTATTTCTGGTACTTTCACATTTGGCAATCTTTCTGTAAGGTACCCTGCTGCCTCATCTTAGGAGTTCTCTGGAAGCAGGGAAGATATTGCCTCCATCCATGCTTTTGTAAGCAATGCCCTGCCCAATTTTCCCATAACTGGAAAACCTCCACTGTAGTCAAACAAAAGAGTCACTTTCAGAACCTCTTTAAAGGCAGACTATGCAACCCCACAGTGTGGAATTTATGTCTCACAGTGACTTCTGTTTCTTCATGCCATGCTTTGAAAGTCGTTCTTCTACTCCCTGCCTTAGAAGATGGAAGCGAACCAGCTACATCTTGTGCCCAGTGGATTTGAGATTCAGTGAAAGAAACACACGGAGTGATTTTCTTTCACACTCGTTCACATTCCAACTACAATTTGTGTTGGGTTGGAGTGGGGTACAGTGGCAGGGGAATGGGATGCCAATCTACTGGTTTGCTTTCAAATCCTCCAGAACTTGATAGAGACTGTGGAAGGTCGAAGGGGTGAGCTGTGCTACCAAAGCCACTGAAGAGAGTTTAGGGATCATGGCTCAACATCAACACGGTTGGGTGAAGACAGGTGGAAGAGGGCGTTGGCAGGTGGAGTCGCTGACGGTGGAATTGGTGAGCTCAGCAGAGATGGGCTGAGCCCTCCAGAGTAGGCGGCAGAGGTTGCCACTCACCAGAAACAGCCAAGGATGTTGGCCCTGGAGCAGAGCCTTGAGTTCTGGGAATCTTGGGGGAGGAGATGAGGACAAATGGATCTGGGCAGATCTGCCAAAATCTTAGGATGAAAACAGCTCACCAGAGATGATCTGCCTCAGGCTGGGTTTGAAGGAACCATTCAGTCTGAGAGGGTCTTAAATTCTGTATCCCATGTGTTCTAAAAAAAAAAATCATTCTCCATAGTTCAAATATTTTGTGTTGATCCTTCTATATCCTCTCAGGATCCTCCCCAAGGTGAGTTCAGAGGTGCATGCTCTCCTCAGGGTGAGCTTCCATTTTCCTCCTCCCCAAATTAGTTTTGCCTGACTTCTTCTGGGTTGCTGCCCTCAGAACACATTAGGGCTCAGAACAAAGCAGGAGGATCCAGAAAGCCTATCTTGGGCCTTGACTTCCCCTTCTGCAATGCAGGCAGCAAGCAAGTTCACTTCCCCAAGTTGCCTAGCTAATCCCCATTCTGAGTTCCCAGGGAGTGCAGGGCCCTGAAGCTCGCCAGGATGCAAATTGGTAATTTCTATTTTTCTGCCAAGCCTCTCACATCAGCTCCAGTTTCATAACCCCAGTCACCCTTCCCGTTCCCTCCCTTGCTGCACGTACGGAGCCCTCCCCTGTAGCCCAGATGCACACCTGCAGGAAAACTTGGCATGGTCTTCCTCCCATCTGTCACCGCTTCAAACAGCTCGAGTGTGCTGATGACAGATAAAGTAATTGCAGAGCGTACAAATGACTTAATATTTGATGTGCTAAAATAATTTTTTAATGCCATGTGTTTGTATAATTTATAGCTGGAATCCATGGTTTTCGTCTTGCTTCCATGGGTACCTGACTGCCCTTCCAGGAGAATGGTGGGGATATTTGTTCTGTGGTTCATGTCTTTGCGCACAAGGAGAAACCAACATTGGACGGCATCAGCCATACCACTTGATTTCTACATCTCGAGGGCTCCATTCAGTTCTTAGCTTGTCGAGGAGCTTAAAAATATTTGATGAATACATTATTAAATAGCAGTTTGAGAGTCATCTAACAAGTATTTATCAAGTGCTCCTGCATGCCAAGCGCCATCCTAGGCTGTGGAATACCACAGTGAACAAGGCAGACACGGCCCATACCCTCAGGGAGGTTAGCATTTGGTAAGAAAGATAGACACTGAATGAGGAAGTGGAAACGGACGGGGGGAACGTTTTCAATCAGGAGAGAGACATGATTAAATTTTCCACTAGAAAACTTCCTATGCTGACACCAGAGGTTGATGAGTGGCCAATATGAAGGGTGGCCTGGGGATTAGGTGATTGATAGAAGATGGAGGCCTATTAGTCACATTGGCTCAAATTTTGAAACAAGGAGCAGTCAAGACAATAGAAAAAATGGCCCTGTTTTCTTTCTTTCTTTCTTTTTTCTTAAAGAATTAAAAAAAAAACTGGCATATGTCCATTGTAGATAGTACTGGATTAATTACATAAGCATGTTTTTGTCCAAGTATGTATGTACTTTGACCACATTGCCTTCCTACTCCCCTACTCTCCCTACCCACACCTATCCTTGCTTAGTCCCTTTCATTCTCCAGGCAGTTTTCACTTCTGCTTTTATGCCATTTGAAACACAGACTTGATTTTATGTATCTGTACACTATCTAGAATCCACAAATGGGGGGGGCATGATTTTTTTCTGAATCTGACTTAATTCTTTAATGTGGTGATCTCTAATCACATCTGTTTCCCTGCAAATGACACAATTTTGTTGTTCTTTATGGCTGAATAAAATTCTACTGTTTATGTACACTGTATTTTCATTTTGCATGTCTCTCTCTGTGTGAGGTGTGTATGTGCATGTGTGTGATGCCTCTCTCTCTCTCTCTCTCTCTCTCTCTCTCTCTCTCTCTCTCTCTCTCTCTGTGTGTGTGTGTGTGTTGCAGGAGAAAATACAGTCCCAAAGCCTTAATCATTCCTCACTGTATTCACAGAGACAGAGTCTCTGATAATAACCTAGACACAGCATTTCAACTAGTCTAACTCTTCAGATCACTCCAGGGATCTTCTGTCTTTGCCTTCTGAGTGCCAGTGTTGCAGGTGGGCTACCCCCACCCCAGGTTTACATGGATACCAAGGATTGGAACCCTGAGCCTCACCTTTGCATGGCAAGAGCTTTACCTGCAGAGCCATCTCCCCAGTCCTCTCCCATTTTCTTTATCCATTCCCCTGATAATGTATGTCTCGGTTGATTTCATAACTGAGCTGTTGTGAATAGTGATGTAATAAACATGAGATGTAGCCTCTGTGGTACATTGACTTAGAGCACCTCTGGTAAATAAATACCCAGGAGAGAGACAGCTGGGTATTTTGATAATGTTTAGAGTTTTGGGGAACCACCATACTATTTCCTTTTCTCTATATCTTTATCAGAATTTATTGTTAATTTTTCCTAAATGGTAGCTATTCTGACTGAGTTAAGATTGAATCTCAATGTATTAACAGTTTTAATTTGCTTTCCTTGATGTGCACAAGAGTCAGTTCTGAATGGATGAAAGTACTTAATGTAAGACCTGGAATTATGAAATCGTTAGAAGAGAAACCAGAAAGAACAATTCAAGATCTAGGCCTAGACAAGGCCTTTCTGAAAAGGACTCTATCACTCAAGAAGTGATGCCAACAATTGAAAAATGGGACTTCATGAAATTAAAAACTTCTGGGCAGCAAAGGAAATAGTCAAGCCTACAGAATGGGAGAAAAATTTGCTAATTATATACATTTGACAGAATATTAATATCTGGAATATACAAATAACTAAAAAACCAAAATACTAATAAATCAAACAATCAATGGGTTAAAGAACAGATGGCTCTCTGGAGATGAAATGCAAGCTGGGTATGATGATGCCTTGTATGTTATACAAGCACTGTATGCACCACTGAGCCACAGCCCAGGTCCAAGACATGAAAAAAAACAAAACAAAGTGAAGCAAAACTGGCCAATTTCAAAAGAACTTTTAAGAAACAGAGATGATTCTCTGGCAGAAACTTTTGTCCCCCTTATACTTTATTTCTTAAATGCTCACCTAACCCTCAGTTCTGTGTACAAAGGGCAGATGAAAAGAATGTAGCTGGCAAAGGTGCATCCAAGATGCCTGTTTCCCCTTCCTGTAGTATCTGACCCTCTTCCTTGGTCTGAGGATCTCTGTCTCTCTTAGATTTCCAAAGCTATAGGTGACATCCTGGTGCCAGGACTGCTAGTAATGTCACACTAGTGATTGAAAGTGAGCATGGGGGGGTCATATTTACAGCATGGAAATTAAGGAAATGTGCACAAACTCAGGGATTTTATTTTTCTTGAGGAGCAGATTATTAATCATTTCCTACTATACCATGGTTGGCCATTCCACAGTGAGGCTAGAGGCCAGCAGCCTGAAGCCCTCACAGACTGCAAAGGACATCTGTTTTACCCATAACACCTAGTTCCTGAATCACCAAGGCATGCCACTTCTCCCTGTCTCCATAATGCTAGCATTGAACTTTGACTCTGACTCAGCCAGTCTTTTCCTAGTATCTTCATTCTCTAGTATGTTGTCAGTCACCAAAGCAACAGAAACAAGCATGCTCAGATGGGGGGAGTGTGTGTTTCTCTTCTGGAGAGGGAGGGATGGCCTCTCTTTTATCCCTCTGTCTCAACTGCAAGAATTCTGCATTCCCACTGGTATACACCCTCTGGGGCAGGTCGTTCTTCAACCCATGGAATGGTTTGCTGTCTGCTTTCTAATTCTTTCTCCATTGCCCACTTAGGATGTTTGTGTATTAGAAGAAAAAGAGAGAGAAATCAAGACAAATTAGTTTTGCTCACTAACTGTCCCTGTAGATTACAGAATCAGTGTGGTGTGTTGGAAGTGTTGTGGACATAGAAGAACTGGGCTCTTCTGATTGTATTTATTCACCATGAGACTCTGTCTGTTCCCTGATGGCAGTGGGGAGGTGATCATACCAAGCACATGAAGTTGGGCTGTGAATTGAACACGGAAGCTCATCATCTTCCTTCCTTCCTTCCTTCCTTCCTTCCTTCCTTCCTTCCTTCCTTCCTTCCTCTTTCTTTCTTTCTTTCTTTCTTTCTTTCTTTCTTTCTTTCTTTCTTTCTTTCTTTCTTTCTTTCTTTCCCTGCTTTGGACTGAACCCAGGGCCTGTACATACTAGGCAATTACTCTGCCACTGAGTTACCTCCCTAGCCTAAAATGAACTTTAATGTGTGACTTTTTCATGTTTGCTTTGAAGAGATAATGGAGGTCACCTATGAGGATACACAGCCTAACCTTGTCCACACTGACTCAGAGCAATGCCAAGCATTTGGAAATTTTTGAATAAGATGGTGGAATTGAAGTTGCCTTTGTGCACTTGGTGAGAGAGAATGGTCAGAACAAGGCAAAGTGGACTCTATACTAAAAGGGGAGGGAAGGAAGAAGGGGGAGGGAGGATGGGAGGGAGGGAAGGAGGGAGGGAGGGAAGAAGGGAGGGGGAGGGAGAGAGAGAGAGAGAGAGAGAGAGAGAGAGAGAGAGAGAGAGAGAGCATATTGGAAATCCACAAAGATTCAGAGTAATTGAAACCAATCTGAACATAGCTTCAGCCCTGTGATACAGTATGGCGGCCTCTGTATCCCTCATCTTTCCCTAATCAGCCATATCACTTCCCAATGGCTTCCAGGAGTTTGAAAAGCAGCATGGCATCAGAGAATTAGGACCAATAATACTGTTTGGCTCACTCGCCACCTTTTGCCACCCAGTGCAGGGAGACACCAGAGAAGGGACCGGATCTCATCCCTCCGGGGTCTGTAAATCATACTATGACAACACTCCTCCATCACATCATTCTTCCCTTCTCTTCAGTGCCCTGCTATGTTCCTCCATGCCTCCCCTCCTCAGACCCTTATTTTCATTTGAGGCACTCTCCAAAAGACATCAACTTTCCCGATGTGTCAATTGCACCATCACTTGGATGACAGTGATGTCTTTCTTCTTTGGGCTAAGCTGATCCAGCGACAGATCAGGGTAATGGTGGCAGTGGATAAAGAGTTCTAGAAGTGGCAGGCAGAGTGTTCAGTCCCAGGATACACATCTGAATTGGCAGACATCTGAGGAGGGAGGAAGACATTCACAGAAGAAGGTGGATATGGTCAGGTTTGCCGAAATCCTAGCACTAAGGAGGTTGAGGCAGAATAATGTGTCCAGGTCAGCCTGGGCCACACATGTCTGAAACAAATCATAGAAAAGCTGCAAAGCACCAGCCAACCTCACTTTTAATTTTTAAAATGCATACTAGAACAGGATAGCAAGAATTCCAGGAAACTCACCCATGGGCAAACACCTGGACAAAAATGTGTGTGTGTCAAGAGGTGTTTACTGTAGTGCTGTTTTAGAACAGAGCAACTGGAAACAGTTTAAATTAGTAAGAGAGTAATTAAACAAGTCATGTGGCATCCAGTTAGCTTTACATTTCCTGAAGAGGGGGATAATGTCTTTGGCAGGGTTCAGGACAATCTATCTGTTTCTGTGTGAGTGAAAAAATTTCCAATGTGGAGTGTGTGTGTGTGTGTGTGTGTGTGTGTGTGTGTGTGTGTGTGTGTGATGTGTGTGTGTGATGTGTGTGTGTGTGTGATGTGTGTGTGTGATGTGTGTGTGTGTGATGTGTGTGTGTGTGTGATGTGTGTGTGTGTGTGTGTGTGTGTGATGTGTGTGTGTGTGTGTGTGTGTGTGTGATGTGTGTGTGTGTGTGTGTGTGTGTGTGTGTGTGTGTGTGTGTGTGTGTGTGTGTGTGTGTGTGTGATGTGTGTGTGTGTGTGTGTGTGTGTGTGTGTGTGTGTGTGTGATGTGTGTGTGTGTGTGTGTGTGTGTGTGTGTGTGTGTGTGTGTGTGTGTGATGTGTGTGTGTGTGTGTGTGTGTGTGTGTGTGTGTGTGTGTGTGTGTGTGTGTGTGTGTGTGTGTGGTGTGTGTGTGTGTGTGTGTGTGTGTATGTGTGTGTGTGTGTGTGTGTGATGTGTGTGTGTGTGTGTGATGTGTGTGTGTGTGTGATATGTGTGTGTGTGTGATGTGTGTGTGTGTATGTGTGTGTGTGTGATATGTGTGTGTGTGATGTGTGTATGTGTATGTGTGTGATATGTGTGTGTGTGTGTGTGATGTGTGTGTGTGTATGTGTGTGTGTGTGATATGTGTGTGTGTTTAAACACCCTCAGCTGTTAACTAGACTCTTTAGGGCAGTGATATTAAGAAAGAGGAGCATCATGGAGCATTCATTATTACTTTGTACAAATTTTGTTGTTTGAATCCTGTGGTAAAACTTACAAGAAATAGAGGTATTTACAAAGCAGAATACAATTCCATTTCCACTCTGCTCTTAAGAGCTAGGCAATCCTGGCCCCACACAGAGCTCAGGCATGGACTGTTAGGGATGACCAGGATGAAATGCAGGCCAGGGCCTGCTTGGTTCCCCTTGGAGTGGGGAAGATTGTAGGAGGGTAGCTGACTTGTCTTACGGTTTGGGGAGGAACCTCTCTCACTTTGATTTATAGTTCACAGATAAACAGCCTGTTCATTTATAACATAATTATTCAGTATTTTTTAAAGAATACATTAACAGTCATTTGGTCATCACTGCAATCAATTTAGGTTATTTTTATCACTTCAGCAATAAAACACATTTCCTCCCAGCCAGTCACACAAAGGGAGACCTTTGCACACTCGACTTTGTGTGGTGCTGGATGCAATTCGGGAGTATACGATCAACAGCACCTTCATTCCAAAACCTAGGTAGGTAGACAGGCAGCATAAGAAAGTGTGTCAAGATGTCATAGAGTCTTCCACAGACAGCGCTGACACCTAATTTCAGTGCTTGCTTATTCTTATTTATTTATTTATTTATTTATTTATTTATTTATTTATGGTTTTTCAAGACAGGGTTTCTCTATGGCTTTGGAGGCTGTCCTGGAACTAGCTCTTGTAGACCAGGCTGACCTCGAACTCACACAGATCCACCTGCCTCTGCCTCCCGAGTGCTGGGACTAAAGGCATGTGCCACCACCACCTGGCTGCTTATTCTATTATTTACATTGTTATTTTATTGTATCAATGGCATAACTTAGGGTCCTGTATTTACAAGGCATGTATTTTACTACTCAGCAGTCTTCCCAGCCTACCTGTGTTTATGGCTTTGTAGAAGGAATGGGAGAGAAATCTGGAAAGAGAAACACTAGCTGCCAGCCTTAGGGAAATGGGGACTCCTTAGAAGGACCAGCAAGTTCTACAGAGCCGGTGGTCTGAATACAAGTGGGTTGAAGACAGTAGATATTGTAGCAGGGCCTTCTATCCAGGGTGACTCAGTTAGTTCCAGTGGCCAGACCAGGACTTAGAGAAAACCAGGATGAAGATAGCCTCAGCTGTACAGGAGCAGCTGGCCATCCTGCAGAGGCAGAGCCCCTTGTGGTGGCCATCGTGACCTAGTATGGAAATGATGCTGGTACTGGTTTCTAACCACATTGAGGCTCTGTGCAGAAGTCTCCCCCCTTCCGATAGGGTGTGCCTGATGCCACTCACCTCCCTGTATGGCAGAATGGCTGGGCTGGGCCTGGCTGGTGTCACAGGACTTGACTGGTGGCACCCTGCCCAGTGCCTTGAGCCTTGAACACCTGTGGCTCTGCCCAGGTTGAGATGAGGCAGGGGGCCAGGGCTACCTCTCTGTTGCCCTTGTTCATTATTTCCCAGTCACAGGCCTGGAGAAATAAGCTGAGTGGAAAGCCAGTGAAACAGACTACTAGTCTGTCTATCCCTGATACCCTGACAGCCAGGGCACCATGGGGACCCTTAGTGTGAGACTGTCTTGGCTCTGGAATAGCGCCCTCCTGCTGTCAGTTTCCCAGTGGTCCCCTGGGGAGAAGTATATGCTTCTCCCTGGGCCTGGGAAGAGTGACAGCTTCTCTGAGACTAAGCCCTTCCTCCATCACAGTTGGTCTCTCCAAGAGAGGGAAACCTGCAGGAAGTAACCCACAGGGAGTGAGAAGTTAGTGCTGAGACTTGGCTTGGCTTCTGCCACCTGTGTCTCCCTGGCCAGGTCTTTCATCTCTCAAGCTGCTGATTGCACACCTGTGAAACGTAGGCCGGGCACAAATGTGCCTCACAGGTACTAGAGGTAGCAGCAGTACCAGCCAAGGCTTGCTGGGTGCTTCTGAGGTGCTGGGCATCTTGGCTCTATAATATACAATAGGGCATATTTACTGTGTGTCTTTCCTTTCCCTCCTCAATACTGCTGAAGGAATGGGCATCTTACATAGTCCCCCTGTCTGGGATGCCTACCATCAGTATCCCTACTGTAGAGAAGGGAACGGTGAGACTTAAGGTGGGTACCACTTCATGCATTCTCAAAAGAGTGGGAAGTGGCACTGGCCCCCAATTGAGACACTTAACTCCAGCACGTAGCACAGGACACAGAATGGTGACCGTGAAAGCTCTGGATGCATCTAGAAGTGCTGTGCAAATGTAAGGCATTGTCATAACTGCATCTCCATCCACCTGACTCCCAAACATGAACTTCACTATCCTTTGTTCTGTGTTTCATCAGTCCAGCCTTGGGGAGTCTATTTTTAGACAGGAAAGGCAACTGTCAACATTTTGCTGGTGCTCATTTTGTATATGATCCATAGCTAGTCCTTAATCTGAGACTGATTTCGTGGGATGCCCACCACACTCTCTGCCTCCTCCCTGCACTCCCTGCTGGGAAAGTGAACACCACTGCACTTTTCTGGGCATCACTACAGAGGGAAACCCTGTAATATACATGCTGAATCTCAAAGCCAGAGTCTTTAGCTACCTGTTTCTGAGTTGTGGTCCCACTTTCCCACCTCATTATAATTATAATTATAATTATAATTGCCTTCTTTTCTTGTTTATTTTGTTTTTGACAAGGTCTTCCTCCCCAATACCCAGACAGGATTCTTCTGTGTAGTCCTGACTGTCCTGGAACTCACTCTGTAGAGTAGACTGGCCTTGAACTCAGAGATTCACCTGCCTCTGCTTTCCGAGTGCTGGTTTTAAAGGTGTGCAACACCAATGCCTGGCAACAAGGTCTTTCAATGTAGCCCATGTTGGCCTGGAATTTACTATGTAGGCCAGGCTAGTCTTGAACTCTTTGAATCTTTCTGTCTCTTCTTCCCTGTCATAGAATATTATTTTAAGGTATGTGACTTTTGTTTATACTGCATTTATTTAACTCTGTGAAGCTGTGATTCTCTGTCTATTTAAAACACTAATGGTCTAATAAAGAGTTGAATGGGCAGAAGTGAGGCAGGAGCAAGAGAGGCAGGGCTGGCAGGCAGAGATGATAAATAGAAAGAGAAATGAGGAAGAGGTGGAGCAGAGAACAAGGAAAGGAGGACATCAGGGGCCAGCCACCCACTCAGCCACCCGACAACCCAGCCACCTAGCCAACCAAAAACCCAGCCAGTCACGGAGAAGAAGGAAAGTAAGGTAATCAGAAGTATGAAAGATAAAAGCCAGAGGGAAAAGGTAGATGGGTTAACTTAAGTAAAGCTGGCTAGAAACAAGCCAAGCTAAGGCTGGGCACTCATAATTAAGAATAGGCCTCCGTGTGTGATTTATTTGGGAGTTGGGTGGCAGGTTCCTGAAAAGATTCAAAAATCCAAAAGAGTAAAACAATACGTCTCTAGTTCAGGGACTGCAGATATGACCCATCACTAACACACACACACACACACACACACACACACACACACACACACACACACACACACACACACACCCAGGGCTGCCCATGTGCTAAGCAAGTGTTATACCACTGAACCGTGCCCCCAGTCCATTGGCAAACCCATATTTGACTTTTTATAACTTACATTTTGCTGCTTCCTTTATTGTCCCATGCATTTGTCTTTTTATCTGTTTACCAGCCAGGGGATGGAGATGTATATCTATATATCTATCTGTATTTGGAACTGCTGGGGTTGAAGGAGGAAGGAGTGGGGGAGGTGACTGGATGCAGAATTACAAATACAGCAGGGAAACACCAACTCTGTATTAAACAGTGGTGCCATGCTCTTCCAGAGAAAGAAGTCTAGAAGACTTGTCAATTCCTTGGTGATCAGAAGGTTTCTGTCATTGCTGTGGGGTAAGGATGGCAGGCAACAGCTCCCTGGGAGCAGAGGCTCCTCAGGACCAGCCCTCATGGGCTCTTCAGTATCAGACAGAGGATAAGGGATAGAAGAAGAAAAAGACTGGCTTTGGGTCAGCCTGGTCAGTGTGCAAAGAGGGCAGATTAAGAAAGTCCATGAATGCGTGAATAAAAGAATAACAAATATTCATTGGTGAACACCCACACAATGAAGGTAAAGAGCCACTGGGGTTGTCTGACCCTGGAGGCACAGAATACTGCGATGCAGGTCCCAGACCACACACACAAACACACACACACACACACACACAGAGAGAGAGAGAGAGAGAGAGAGAGAGAGAGAGAGAGAGAGAGAGAGAGAGAGAGAAAGAGAGAGAGAGAGAAAGAGAGAGAGAGTTTGCTCCCTGTCCACACATAGCACCCAATACCCTACTCCCAAGGGGCTGGTACTTCAGAGACTATTGGCTGAATGAGTTCCCACAACAGTGCAATGCTGATGACATTTCTGAGCTTCAGTTACCCGATCTGTAAAATTGCACTTCTCAAGAGTTGCTATGACCACTGAATGATGGCTGATAGAGAAAAGACATTCTTTATAAGCTACCCAGTTAACTGTATTTCCTTTGGGAGGAAACAATTTGTGGGAGAAAGTCTTTGATCAGTGCTTTGAGTCAGAAGGCAAAGTGTAAGGAGGCCCTTGACAGAGTCAGATTCCAAGATGCAGATTCTCAAGATGCAGATTTGGGGAGGGATTACCATTCTTCCATGGAGGCCAGAGAAGAGTGTTTGTCTAGCATGCTTGGACCATGGGTTCCATCCTCAGGACCACAAACAAAAACAAACAAACAAGAAAAACAAAAGTTAAGCTGTGGAGGTTGTATGTAGGTAGAGTTTTCCTGTCCTGCAGCTCCTCTCAAATAATCGCAAACAGGCTTAATATTAATTACAAATGCTTGGCCAATAGCTCAGGCTTATTATTAACTAACTCTTACACTTAAGTTAACCCATATTTATTATTTATACTTTACCACGTGGCTTAGAACCTTTTCTCTGTACAACATGCCCATCATGCTCTCTCTGCATCTGCCTGTGACTCCTCTGACTTCATCCTTCTTCATCCAAGCATCTACAGTTTAATTGTCCTGCCTAACTTTATCCTGCCTTGCTATAGGCCAATCATCTTCTTTATTAACCAACAAGAGTAATACATATTATCAGTGTACAGAAGGATTATTTCATAGCAGTTGTAGGAGCAAACTAGAAGGAAAGCAAAAATTTCATCCCCACCAGCACTATCCCCACATTCAATTTCTAGGAATTCATTTGTATGGAAGTGATTGTGTGTGTGTGTGTGTGTGTGTGTGTGTGTGTGTGTGTGTGTGTGTGTGTGTGTGTGAGAGAGAGAGAGAGAGAGAGAGAGAGAGAGAGAGAGAGAGAGAGAACACAAACATCATGTATAGAGGAGCTACTCAAAAGAGGTGTGCTCACCAGAGAGTGTTGGAGGACTGGATTCTCAAAGGCCAATGAGCTTGGGCTCCCATCAGGTTTAACAATTTTTTTTACAAGCGTATTTCTATTTTATTCTGTTCTGTTCTATTCTATCCTGTTCATCTGTATGCTTATTTGTGTGTGTGCTCACACTTGTACATGCCTTGATGTGAAAGTGGTGGTCAGAGGACAACTGACGTCAGTTCTCTCCTTTCAGTATGTGGTTGTCAGGTTTGGCAGCAAGTGTCTTCACCTGCTGAGCCATCTTGCCAGCCTTAATGGAATTTTTAGAGCAAGGAAACTTCAACAGTCACGGTGCAAGTTTCTGGCTCTCCTCTTCCTCCTTCAGCATCCTTATTTAGCAAGGAGAGAGAAACAGATTCAAGTGAAGTAGTTTGCTTAATCAAGGTCACATGGCACCCATGGAGATGACTAGGACTAGTTTTAAATTCCTTGTTGTCTGCTTCTAGCCCATGGCTGTTCCTGCAGAACCAGACCACCTGTCCATCATGAAAGGCTTGTGGTCTCAGGTAACAGATGAGGAACTTAATCTCACAGGGTTTGTGCAATCTGCCTGAGGTCAGATCAGGCTTCATGCAGGGCGCTTACAGGGGGCAGCCACTGATGGGGCCTCCTGGGCTGAAGAGATCTGCTTCTCTTTCAGATAATAAATAACTTCTCTGGCATGATCATCCCTGCTAATCCTGCTTACTAATTATGCTAAAGTGTCCCTTCTGTGAAGGCAGATTAAGGATTACAGGGGCAGAACTGGGCACAGGACCCTGGAGTCCTGCCCTCACAGCCCTGCTTTGACTTCAGGACTGCACCTGTTTTATTCTTGTGGCTCCAAGTTTTATTTGGTTACACTTCAAAGCATAATCTCACATAAAAAGGCTAAATTTAGTGTTGCTCCAAGAATTGCTGTGCAGTAAGTCATCAGGCCATCATTACCAGCTCCAGTTATTGGTGACTAAGGAAAAGATGCCCTAGGAAGAGGACAATCAGCTATGTATTTGAGCCTCATGGAGGTTTTGAAAGATAATCCTACGAGTATCCACTATATTCTTAATCCAAAAAGCTCAGCACCTGGATCAGGTACCCTGGTAGGTGCCACAGATGCCTCACTAGTCATGAGTGTAGGGGGAGAGCCTAGAATAGCTGCAGTGAGTCCAAGGGAGCTAGGGCCAGAAGAAGACACTATGAGGGGATGAAGATCATCCCCTGCCTCTTAGATCGGGGGACGATCTAACATATAAACTTCTGATAGCCAAATGTGGTATCATGTACGGAATATGTGCCTGTATTCCCAACACTCTGCAGGCAAGGCAAGAGCATCACAAGTGTGAGGCCAGCATGTACAACACAGTGTCACAATTGAACACTGCCACATAATTGCCACAAGGTCACCAACTAAGTTCTTTATCTAGGACAAGAGAAACACACGAAAGCAAGGGGGAAAAGGGAATGAGGTCCCTCAATAGCAATAAGAAGAATAATCAGGAAGGCATGAGTGTCAGGGCCTTATTCTTGGGTTATAGGCCCATTCATTTGACTTGTGGGAAGGTTTCTGGGGTTCTGGAGATGCACTGGGGCATTGACACATTGATGGGAATAACATAGTGATGGTTAGGTGCCCACTTGCTGCTCTGTGCACCCTTGTCATTGTGACAGAAATCAGCTTGGGATCTCAAGAGGGAGGAAGCTGCTTATGCAGTTCCTACAGTAAGGGCGTTCGACCTTTAGTCAAGTAGTGCTGTCTAGTCCACAATACCTAGGGAAGTTTTTTAATACACGATATCAAGAGGGCTGTGGAGGATTTTTTTTTTTTATTAATTCAAGTTAGGGAACAGGCTTGTTTCACATGTAAGTACCTTCTCCCTCTCCCTCCCCTCACCCCACCCCCACTCCTGTCCTCCACCACCCCCAACCTACCCCCCACCCCATCCTCCCACCACTCCCCAGAGAGGGTAGGGCCCTCACCAAATCTTCCTGTGCTGGGCCTGGGCCCTTCCCCATGTGTCCAGGGCCAGAGTGTATCCCTTCACGTGGGATGGGCTCTCAAAGTCCCTTCTTACACCAGGAAAAAATACTAATCCACTTCCAGAGGCTCCCTGGAGTGCAGAGGCCTCCTTATTGGCATCCATGTTCAGGGAGCTGGATCAGTCTTGTACTGGCCTCCCAGATAGCATCTGGGGTCGATGTGCTCTCCCTTGTTCAGGCCAACTGTTTCTGTGGGTTTCTCCAACCTGGTACAGACCCCTTTGATCTTCATTCCTCCCTCTCTTCAACTAGATTCCAGATTTCAGCTCAGTGTATTTCTGTGGATATCTCTCTCTGCTTCCATCAGCCACTGGGTGAGGGCTCTAGGATGGCATAAAGAGAAGTCATCAATCTCATTTTAGGGGAAGTGCTTTTAGGTTATCCTCTCCACCATTGCCTGGATTGTCAGATCATGTCATCCTTGTAGGTCTCTGGAGATCTCCCTAGTTCCAGATCCCTTCTCGGACCTATAGTGGCTCCCTCTAATATGGTATCTCTCATCCTGCTCTCTCTCCTCTATTCTTCCCCCTACTCAATATCTCTGCTCCTCCATTTCCTCTCCTCTACTCCTCTTCTTGTGCTCTTATTGTGGAAGCACCCTCTCCCCTACCCTCATGCTCCCAATTAGCTCAGGAGTTCATGCCACTTCCCATTCCTGGGGTCTATTTATCCCTTAGAGTCCTTCATGTTTCCTAGTTTCTTTGGTGAAGAGGATTATAGGCTGGTAAACCTTTGCTCTATGTCTAAAATTCATATATGAGTGAGTACATACCATGTTTGTCTTTTTGTGACTGGGTTACCTCACTCAGGATGGTTTCTTCTAGTTCCATCCATTTGCCTGCGAATTTCAAGATTCCATTGCTTTTTTCTGCTGAATAGTACTCCATTGTATAAATGTACCACATTTTTTCTATCCATTCTTCAGTTGAGGGGCATCTAGGTTGCTTCTAGGTTCTGGCTATTACAAACAATGGTGCTATGAACATGGTTGAACATATGTCCTTGTTGTATGAACATGCACTATTTGGGCATATACCCAAGAGAGGAATGACTGGATCTTGAGGTAGATTGATTCCTATTTTTCTGAGCAACTGCCATACTGATTTCCAGAGTGGTCTTACAAGTTCACACTCCCACCAGCAATGGGGGATTGTTCATTCTTCTGGCTGTGGAGGATGTTAACCCCGTACTGGTTAATGGAGAGGTGAGTCCCACATGGGAATAGCTTTGCATTCAGTGGCATCATCATGGCTGCTGGAAACCTGCTGTTGTGGGAGTTTGTTAAAAAAAATCAAGTTTTTACTTAGAATGAGCTGTAAATGACAAATAACAATATGTACATTTAAGGTATGCAATGTGGCATTTTCATAAACACTCGTAAAATGCCTTGTAAAATGATGTCTTCAGCTAAGCTGCCACACCCATTGGCGATGCAACTTCACTTTCCCTTTGTTGTGAGAACACAGTCTATTCTTCATATAAAGTATATATTAGGACACCACTCACTATGACACTTCGTTATATTTCTAGAGCTCACTGATAATTGAAAGCTAATACCTTTTTGGCCAACATCATATCATTTCCACAAAGTTGATACCCATCACTATCTGTTCCTATGAGCTTGGTTTTCAAAGATCCCACTGTGAGATCAGGCAGCATTGGGCTTCCTGTGTCTGGTTTAATTTTCTTGGCATAATGTTCTCTGTGCTCATCCACGTTGTCTCAAATAGCCATTTTCTTATTTTGAAAGGCTGAGTGATGCTTCATTATAGAGCAAATTTTGCTATATATAGTATACATCATACCTTTGTCCACTCACCTGTTGGTGGGAATTTAGGTGACTTCCCTATCTTAGCTATTGTGAATAAAGCTGTAATGAACATTGAAGTGGAGATATTTCTTTGAGAAAGCAACTTTGTTTCTTTTGTGGCTATCCAGAAGTAGGATCATTGGATATGCTAGTCAGTTTTTGTCAACTTGACACAAACTAGAGTCGCCTGGGAAGAGGGAACTTCAACTGAGAAATTACCTCCATCAGATTGTCTTGTGGGCATGTCTGTGGTACATTTTCTTGATTAATTATTGACATGGGAGGACCCAGCTTACAGAGGACGGTGTTCCCACTGGGCGGGTGGTCCTGGGGGTTATGGCAAAGCTGGCTGGGGAGCAAGCCTGTAATCAGCCCTCCCCCATGGCTTCTGCTTCAATTCCTGCCTCCAGGTCCTGCTTGAGCTGTTTCCCTGGCTTCCCTTCATGATACATTGAGATCTGTAAGATGCAGTGAACTCTTTTCTGCCCAAGATGATTTTGGGCATATATATCACATCACAGTAACAGAAAGCAAACTAGACATTGGGTCATATGGCAGTTCTATTTTTTTATTTTCTCTAGAGATTCTACAATTTCTCATAATGGCTATATTGTTTGTAGTCCCAGGATGGGACTATTTACACAGGAAGATTCACAAGTAAAGTAAACTTTTCCCCTTTCTGGAGAATTGGTTTAAAACACAAATAAAACAACCAATGAGATACCATTGCCCACTTATTAGAATGGCTAAAATCCAGTCTTACCAATATCAAGTGTGGGCAAAAATATAGAATAACGGGGACTCTCATTCAGTGTGGCAGGAATGCACAATCATTTGGCCACTTTGGAAGGCAGTTTCTTGCAAAATCCAACATACTCCTACCATCATCTCCA